>NC_142009.1:254982317-255282317 GCF_049901735.1 Notechis scutatus | reverse complement strand
GCTACACTGCACTGACTTGAATTTGCTGTCAAATAGCAAATTCCTTAGTACCTTATGGGAGAATACAGCTTATAATAAAATCATTCACTACTACCCAGCATTTCAAGAAGAACCATGTTTTTGGAAGCAGACTTTTTTTTAAAAAACCGTGGACCTATAGCTATTGTGTAATTATTAATCTAGCTAATCTAGCTAAACAACTATTAATCTTTTCCACTTCAGAATCATATAACTAAGAAACTGCAACAGAAGCCCCCAAAGCACAATCTACTTACATTTTCAAAATCTCTCTATGCCCAGGTCTCCCCAGAATGATCAGATCCAAAATTTTCAAGCCTATTTTAGGATTAGTGAGATTAGGAAATTGAATGCATGTCCTTAAAAAGTCCCCCCAAAATGATTTTTTTTTCCCCTTTGGGAGGAATTTTGAAGGGGAAATTTTTTTTTGCAAGGGATCTGTTTTATCAATTCATTCATGCAAATCCTGAAAATTGTAGTTGAAAATGTTAGTTCTGATTATTCTGGTGATTTCCTTTATTCATGTTTTTCTTTGGGTCTGTTAAATAAACATTACAGCCTCATTTTTTAATAAAATAAACAGTGAAGGTTCTCTCCAGAAGTCAGGACTGAATCCTGGTGACTACATAGTCATTTCTTGGCAGTAAGGCAAAAGATTTGTCACTGCTTTCTTCTGAGGTGTTTCTTTGACTCCCATTCTGGCCCACTGCCGTGGGATTTTCTGGTTTCTCTTATCCAATATTAATTATATTGGATTCTGCTTAGACTTTGTGGGATCAGCCAGGGTCAGCAGAATCTCAGTGCCAAAGCATTTTTATAACTAATACCAACCCCCTATAAAATCATACAATTTAATAATAAAGTAAAGTTCTACAGAGGAATTATTGAGTCTGCCATCTGCATCTCTATAACTATCTGGTTTGGTTCTGCAACCCCAAAAAACAGATACAGATTTCAGATGATAATTAGAACTGCAGAAAAAAATAATTACTACCAACTTGCCTTCCATTGAGGACTTGTATACTGCACGAGTCAAAAAGAGGGCTGTGAAAATATTTACAGACCCCTCACATCCTGGACATAAACTGTTTCAACTCCTACCCTCAAAACAATGCTATGGAGCACTGCACACCGGAATAACTAGACACAAGAACAGTTTTTCCCCAACACTCTGCTAAACAAATAATTCCCTCAACACTGTCAAACTATTTACTAAGTCTGCATTACTATTACTATTAATCTTCTCATTGTTCCTATCACCCATCTCCTCCCACTTGTGACTGAATGACTGTAACTTTGTTGCTTGTACCCTTGTAATTTATATTGTTTCCTAGTATGATTTGATTGCTTATTTGTACCCTATGATTATCATTGTGTTGTACCTTATGATTCTTGACGATTGTATCTTTTCTTTTTATATACACTGAGAGCTTGTGCACCAAAGACAAATTCCTTGTGTGTCCAAACACACTTGGCCAATAAAGAATTCTATTCTATTCTATTCTATTCTATTCTATTCTATTCTATTCTATTCCATTCCATTCCATTCCATTCCATTCCATTCCATTCTAAATAATTAAAGTTGTTCCATTCACTTTCTACCTGACTTCTCCCACTTTTGAAACAGGGATTTTGCATGCAAGATAGTCTCTTGAATTGATAGAACTTGTATGTGTGGGATGTGTGTTGAATAAGTGAAACTAATTCTGTTTGTTCTACTTTGTGTTAGCAAGTAATTCCTATCAGCATACAGTGATACTGTATGGACAGCATCTCTCAAATAATCCCAGGGAAGGAAGTGAATCCATTTCTTTCTGCTCATGATCTTGTGACATCACTTTCCCTCGAATCTGAATATTAAATGAGAATTAGAAATGTCACTGCTAAATGGTGGTTGTTAGGTAATTCATTAGTTTATTGCTCATTATCACATAGAGTCCTTAGGGCATTGAAAGCTGATTAGCATGCCATTATAAGAAGCTTTGCTTCTCATTTCCCCATGTCCTGTTTGACATATGGACTTTAGGCAGACAGGTAGGGTGCTGGTATTGGAGGGCAGGACTGCAATCCCATAAAAGAGAAACAACATAATTTCAAAATATTTCACTAGACCTTTGAAAGGAGGTTGAAGTCTCCTGGATTTCAAAGATGATTGTTGTAGATAAAGAAGAAATGTTCCTTGTTGAGCTCACAGTCTGTATACTGAAGGCTGGTGTAGCTCACTTATTTTTCAGGTATAGATGTTGAAAGCAAAATTCATTAATTTTAATTTGCAGGGTTTTGGTGGTTAACAGCCTTTCAGAACCTGTTCAACTTTTTTTTGTTATTTACTTTGTAAAATAAAGTGATGAAGTAGGAGAGATCCATAAATCATGAAAAAGGATATGATTAGGATATCATATGACCATTTTACTCATGCTTAAAGGTATAAGCAGCATTTGTGCTAAATGAAACTTCACTTATAGTATTCTACCATCAAATATTGTAAATGTATTAATAAATTTGTGAATAGATCTTGGCTCAGTTAAAATATTCTGTTATGTTGTAAGGGGAAAAAGTGGAGCAACTATTGTATAACGGAGTTTATATACTCAAAAAAGCTTACAGTATAGATCAGTCATTAAAATTAACTATTAGAATTTAATGTGATAACTATAACATACTCATATTTTTGTCATAATCAAAGAAAAGGCCAGAATGTGTTGGCATATATTTCTGCAAAAGCAACATGCATTTTATATCTTAAAAGACTAACATTTTAATTATGGCTTCAATATTAATGCACTTCATTAGATACACAAAAATGGCTTTTTTACATTTCATATTTTTTCCTAATGCTCAGCCTTCAGTATTAAACAAATAAATTGATAAATTAAATGTCAAGCTCACTAAATTAGGTTTTGATTTGTTGTATAAACTTGTAAGAGGCAAGTAAAGAAACTCTGTAATTTCCACAATATGATAATAACTATTTAGGTTTTGGTTTTAGGCTTAGGGCAAGCTATAATTTTAAAGAGCACAAAATTACACAACAATTTACCAACTGAGACATTAAATGAAAGAAACACAAAAAGCCATGATTCTTTACTGTGACTGAACTTGGAAATCTTCAGACCTGGGGTGGGCTTCAAAAATTTTAGCAAGGGGTTCTCTGCCTGATTGCTGGGTGGGCGTGGCCATGGTGGCCATGGCCTAGTTGGCCTCTTGCACCACAGCAGGGGGAGGAGTTTTTGCTCTTCCCAGCCTCTGGAGGCTTTCCTTGAGCCTCTGGAAGGGCAAAAACAACCTCCATGGGCTCTAGAAGCTCTCTGGAAACCAGAAACAAACCAGAAACCAATTTCTGGCCTTCCTGAACTTCCAAGAGGCCCATTTTTTACCCTCCCCAAGCCTCCACGTGTCCCCTGCACTTACCTGCAACCAAAATAGGCTGCGTGGGGAATCAGGGGAGGGGGTGGGTGAGGCCAGCCAGGAGTGGGTTAGGGGGTTCTCCAAACTGCACAGAATCTTAGCTAGGGACTCCCAAACCCCTGCGGACCCCCAGAAGCCCACCCCTGTTCAGACCCCATTGAAAAAAAGATATTTTGTTTGGGGATTTGAGGGAGCTCTTTTATTAGACTTTTTAAAGTTCGCATAGATGGAGTTCGTTTTGTTAAGAAATCCTGATGTTGGAATTTTGCCCTAGATGTAAGAGTCAGCTGTATTTTCTTATTTTATGGATGAACCTTTTTTTTTCTTCATCCTCAAGGGAAAACACAAACAAACAGTCCAGTTGCCCGTTTTGAAAAAGCACCTTTGAGACAACTATGACTGAGAATCTCCAGTGGCTTTTTCAGGACAGCTTGGATTAGGAGCTTTAAGCCCCTGTTTTAGATTAAACACAGTTGGTGGGTCATCCTGATTTAATAAAGACTGGATTGAAGTAGTAAAACAATAATATACAGCAAGCCATTGTTTATAAACAAAAAAACCCAAAGCCCATATATCCATCATGAAAATCAATCCGATGTAGTGATTAAGACACCTGGCTAAAAACTGGGTGTCTGTGAGTTCTAGACTCACCCTAGGCATGAAGGCAGCTGCTGACTGGACTAATCATTCTTTTCTCCCATGAGCTGTTCAGAGCATCCAGTGATGGGAAGGTGCTTCAGTCTCTTCTAGGAAGGCTGGGCTTAAACTTGAGGACACCCATCCTCCTCCACGAGACTCTTCCTTAGCTCAGTTTTAGCTCAGCCTTTCTTCAGACAGGTTGTGTTATTGTTTTCCTGGTCAGAACAGAACACTGGCGATTTAGCTGTTAACGGAGATAACAGCGCCTCGTAGCTGATTGTAAACAACGTGCTCTCCTTTCTACTGCCGATTTTGCAGCTCTTGGCATTTTTTTCTGCCTATAGAGCGAGGACCAGCCATCGCAGGCTGCAATTGTGTGAGGGGGCAATTTGGATCGTCTTCTCCTCAGAGCACATGGTGAGCAGCCATCTTAAGTGGCCACACTCATCAACGGCCTACCTGCGCCACAGCAGGCCTTAATCAAGGCCTCTACATAGGCAGCACATAATGAGGGGCACTCCCAGCTTGTCCATACCAACAATGGAGGAGGATAGAATTCAAAGCTTTCAGGCCTGGACAACCAGGGTCTTCAAACAACGAAGAGGAAGAAAAAGAGACAGCACTCAGTTAGTGCAAAGGTAGGTAGAGACCAGCTGCAACAGGCCTCCCAACCATCTTACCCTCCAATTGTTCAGGCAGATACTTCCAAGGGGGTGGATGAAACACTCCAGCCCCTTTTTGACAACAGGGGGGGTCCCAAGCCCGGTCTCTGGAGCCGGTTGAAGAACAGTTTGGGCCTCTAGACCTAAGCAGATCAGGCCCCAATTTTTAAACAGGCCTCTTGGGACCTCTCTTTAGCTTGGCCCTCCATGGCCCAAGGTGTTCTCAACCTAACCTTGAGGCTTCCTTCACCCCCGCTGCAGGCCTTTGCCCCTCAGATCCATCATTTGGTGGCAGACCCAACTACATCCAAGATGTAGTCTCCTTTGCCATCAGACAGGGCCTAGCAGAAGGGCTGCTATGAATTTTTCGACCCTCAAACAGGGCCCAGCCCCCCTTTGCTGGCCTACTACAAGCCAGATCCCCCAGAGGGGACTGCTTCACCCACAGGAGCCCAAGGCCCCTTCTGCTCAATCAGAATGGGGGGGGCACTAGAGCAGGGGGACTATACATAACCATCGGAACGTAGCCACTCTCCTGCTTCTGAATGGGAGGAGGGAGAAATCTGGGACTCCAACCTCTCTGAGGAAGAGGAATATCTGCTATCCGATCAACCCCCATCAGCCACAAACCATCTTTATTCAAGCCTCTCCTCCACAAGGCACTGGTTACTGCCCAGTGTCCCCAGAGGAGGCTGCCCCTGAACCTCAGGTGGTACGGTAGGGGTCCAGGGATTTTCTCTTCTCCAAAAACATAGTCCAATCAAAGGTTCTTCCATCACCCAGTTTTTCTGGATCTGATCAGAATTAATTCACCTCTCCTGCCGCAGGCCCCTACCCATCTTCATATGACAGGCAGTTCTACAATGTGGGTCCTTCCCTTGCTGCCGCTTTTACTGTTCCCTCTGTAGACGCTCCAGTCATGGCTTCCTTCTCCTTGGGCACTCCAACTGAGTCCGAGGATGTACTTTAGGCAGGGGACAAATGTGCCGAGCAGACATTAAAATGTAACCACCAGGCCTCTGCTTCAGTTGTCCGGGCCTTGACTGCTGCATCGTTTTTCACAAGGTCCTCTATCTGCTGGCTGCACCAGCTACAAGACCACATATCTCCATCAGACTTGAGATTGCATCAAGATCTCAATAAGATTATAGCAGCAGCGGAATTCACGGGGACGCCACCCTAACTTCCGCCAGTTCTCCTCCAGGGCCATGGCTTCATCTGTGTCAGGGAAGAGACTGCTATGGTTACAAATTTGGCAGCGAAGCCTCAGCGGAAGTGGAAGCTGGCTTCAGGCCCCATCACCAGTGAGAAGCTGTTCAATGATGCTCTCGATCCATTCATTGTCAAAATGAGGGTTAAAGGAAAAGTTCCTTCCTCGCCAGGCTGGTGGGCAGACTTCCATCCTGCCCCTTACCTGCCACCTCCATTTAGGCCCAAAATTACTTCTCACTTCTCCAGGCCGCAGAGAGCGTATTCCCAGTGCCAAGAGCAACACCCTGACATACCGGACAGACAACAACAAACTGCGGGTAAACAGCCCTTTTGTGGGGGAGGGGGTCCCTCATTCCATCGGTCTAAATAATCCCTTGTTCTTCCCATCAGAGGTCTTTTGGCCTTCTTCTCATCCAAATAGGAGGAGTCAACAATGGACACCTGGGTACTCAATAGAGTAAGGTCAGGGTTACAACTAGAATTTCTATCATCAACCTCAGGAAATTTTCTCCTCTGCCCCATCTTGTGGGACAATTTAAAAAAGGGCCCTTATGGAATCGGTCATTCAACACCTAGTTAACATAACGACCGTTCAACCAGTCCCTGAACTCCAACAGGGATGTAGGTTTTATTTTCGGCCTGGGGGAGGGTGGTGAGCTATTCTCAACCTAACATTTCTGAATGCGTTTTCCCATTCAGGCGCCTTAAAATGCAGATGCTGCATTCTATTCTAGAGAGTGTTCAGGAGGGCTATCTCCTCTCTTCCAATGAACTTACGACCCATCGGCAGCTCCTCAGGTTCTGTTATAATGGGGGACACTACCAATACAGGATCTTGCCCCTTGGACTTTCCTCAGCCCCCAGATCATTTACTAAGCTGGTGGCAGCCTTGCCAGCCCTTATTAGGGCAATCCCAGTAAGAGTCCAGTGTTATCTGGGTGATATACTGGTCTAGTCATCTTCCCCATCTAGGGCAGCAGAAGATTTGGATATCACCATTCAAGTTCTCCAAGAGCACGGCTTCTCTGTCAAATAGGCCAAAAAAAAAAAAAAAAGCCACTTTACTCCCACCAATTCCTTACTCCATCTGGGAACTGAATTAGATACTTTTTCCTGCAAGGTGTCCTTGTCCCAAGAATGTCAGGAGAGTATCAGTTAATTGGCCATATAAAAATCTAACCCTAGAGTGCCCCTGGCTACGCTTTCCAAGCTCCTGGGGAAAATGATATCATGCATTAATATAGTGCCATGGGTTAGATTCCATGCCAGGTCACTCCAATGGTTTCTTCTACCTTATCAGAAGACAGGTAGGAGTTGTTCCTCTTTCAGGTCAGATTAACTCAGTTGATCCTTAAATCTTTTCGATGGGGGTCATCTGAGGTGTTTTCCATGGGACTCTTGTTCAAAGAACCGGACAGGTTAGTGCTGACCATGGATGCAAATCTGTATGGCTGGGGAACCCACCTTCAATCCAGGGTGGTCCAGGGACCGTGGTCCCAGGCAAATTTGGCCCATAATATTAATTGGCTAGAGCTTCAAGTGGTCCATTTGGCCCTGACACAATTAGAGGATGCTGTCTCAGATAGGGAATCCTGATCTTGCTTGACAAGGTGTCAGCCAAGGTGCATTTTAACCGCCAAGGTGGGACACATTCAGGACCCCTGATGTTAGAGGCAGATCAACTCTGCTTATGGGCAGAGAGACACAAGGTATCGCTCAGAGCTGAGCTCATTGCAGGAGGGGCCAATGTTGAGACTGACTGGCTTAGCAGAGCCACCACTGACCAGGCAGAGTGGTGTTTGCACCCCGATTTATTTCAGGAGCTGTCAGAGCACTTCGGATTGCCAGCAGTGGATCTCCTCGCTTCCCAGGACAACACGCAACTCCCGAGGTTCTATTCCAGGTGTGTGGTTCTGGGGGTGGAGGGAATGAATGCTTTACGCAGCCCTTGGCCACAGGAACTCCTGTATGCCCTTCCTCCTCTGCCCCTGATTCTGGGGGTCTTCCAGAAACACTGGGCAGAAGAGCAGAACTTATACTTGTAGCCCTCACTGGACCAGGAGGCCATGGTTTGCAGACTTAGTAAACTGTTCCATCTCCAGTCCTGGGAGGATTCTGGTAGAGTGTCGCTCAGACAGGGGCCAATATTGCTTCCATAGCCCCAGTGGCTTCAGTTGGCCATGTGGAGATTGAGCGGGGATCCCTCATCTGGAACTATCATTCCTCCAGAGTAATAAGAACTATCCAAGCCTCCAGGGGACCCCCCACCAACTGCATCTACGTTGCAACCTGGGAGGCTTTCAGTGATTGGTGTTGTAAATATGACATTTCCCCTTCCGGGGCCTTAATTGCAAGATGCTGGACTTTCTCCAAGAGAGCCTAGACAAGGGACTTTCACCTAACACTCTACGGAGGCAGGTTGCAGCCTTGTCCTCTGTTCTATCCTTGCGGGGAGTGGAATCTTTGTCTAGACATCCCACGGTCCGCAGGTTTCTGAAGGGTGCTACAAACCTGAGGCCTCCAGTGGTCATCCAGATCCCACATGGGACTTCTTTAAAGTACTGCAGTCACCCACTAAGGCCCCATCGAACCACTGAGGTCAATTCCTTTGCAGTTTTTTGTCTTGTAAGGTGGCATTTCTGGTAGCGATCACCCCTTCTAGAAGCATTTTGGTCCTGGCAGCCTTGTCTGACAGGAAAGACATCTAGACCCTACCTTTTGTACCTAAGATTAATACTGGGTTCCTCAGATCCCAACACATTGTGTTACCTGATTTCTGTCCCCTTCCGCTCCACAACTTAGAGCGCAAGTGGCACACTCTAGATGTTAGCAGGACGCTTAGAATTTACATCAGTTGTCTCTCTACATTTAGCAAAACTGAGGCCATGTTTGTGTCCTTTCCCCTTCCCATTGGGGGCAACAAAGCCTCTCCTTTGTTGGAGAGGTGGATCACGGCATGCATTGTACAGGCCTTCTAACCAGAGCCCTTCCAGTACCCAAGGGCCTAACGGCACACGCTGCTAGGAATGCCTCGACTTCAGCTGCCTGGGCCACCCAGATACCCCTAGTGGAGATTTGCAGAGCGGCTACGTGGACCTCCCCATCTCTGTTCATCAGACATTACTGTCTGGACTCCTATGCCTCGAGGAGTGCGGCTTTTGGCAGACGGATGGTTCAGTGAGTGGTTCCAACTTCGGAGAGACTTGCCTGACGAGGACCCTCCTGTGGACATGTGGGCTTTGGTATGTCCCATCCTGGGCTCTCGCAGCAGCATTTAGGAGACTGGGCATTGGTAAATTTACCCGAGAACGCCCTTTCTATAGATGCTGCTAGAGACCCCAGCCCCTCATTTCGTCCGGACCATGGTAAGATGCGTTAATGTTCATGTTAAAGATTCTTTTTAGCTTTCAGAGACACTTCCTATGGTCTGTCAAGTACCTTTGCCAAAGCTGGGGGGAAACTCCCACAGGCAGTCCTTTTTATACAAGACAGACCCAGCTTGATGATGTCATCAGGAGGAGTCTAACCCATCCTGGGCTCTCTAGCAGCATCTATAGAAAGGGCATTCTCAGGTAAATTTACCAACACCAATTTTGAGGATCAGGATCGAGGCCCTTCCACAGGTCCAAGTAACGACCACAGCGAGATTCCCATTGGCGGTCACTTAAAAATGTTTGCCAACTAATGGGACACCTCTACCACTGATGCATGGGTGAGGAACACAGTACGATTTGGTCTGGCACTGGAGTTCAGCTCCACCCCCCGGATTTTTTTATGAAGTCCCCAATTTCCAAGGACGCAGAAAAAAGGTTTCTCATGGACACAGCCATAGCACATCTACTAGAGATCCGGGCCATACAACCCATCCCTTCTAATAAAAAATGTCTTGGTTTTTATTCGCACCTCTTCGTGGTCCCTAAAAGTTTGGGGGGATGGAGGGCAATCCTGGACTTAAAATGTCTAAACCAATATTTCGTTTACCAAAAATATAAAATGACCACTCTCCAATCCATCTTACTCAGCATCAGAAAAAACTATGTCCTTACCTCCATAGACCTCACGGAAGCTTACTTACATATCCCAATTAGGCCGTCACATTTCAAATTCCTTCGTTTCTGTTACAACAACGTCCATGATGAATATATTGCTCTCCCATTTGGCCTAGCTTCAGTTCCCAGAACTTTTACAAAGGTCTTGGCTGCCTTGGCAGCATCACTCAGAGATCGGTCCATCCGACTTCAATGCTACTTGGTGACATTCTTATTCTGGCATCTTCCATCAATCAAGCAAATTCGAACACTCAAACTACACTTGTAACCCTACAACAACATGGGTTCTCAATCAATTGGTCAAAAAGTCATTTAACACCCTCTACTAGACTCATTCACCTTGGCGTCATCATTGACACCCTGGAAGGTAAAGTTTCCTCTCTCATAACAGACAAGAAAGCATTAGAGATTTGGCTCAACAGATCAGAACTCTTAGGAAAGTACAACTATGTCTCCTTTCTAAATTGCTCAGAAAAATGATTTCTTGTATTTCTATTATCCCTTGGGCCCGGGTCCATGCAAGAACCCTGCAATGGTTCCTGTTGCCATACCAACACGTCTGGAGAGACGACGCCAAGACTCATGTAAAAGTCCCATCAACCGGCCTCAGGTCTCTACGATGGTGGACATGACCCAAAATCAACAAGGGATGCCCTTTCAAGGATCTACTCTTGTTTCTTGAAGTTGCATGGAAATTAATAAAATAAAGCAAGAACCTTGAAAATTGAAACATTGCAACAAAGAAAGGAAGATTCTGCCTTTGGATTAGTTGCTGATTCTGACATGAATTAGGCACTGGATTAGCGGAGACTTAAAAACTTGAGAGGAAGAAAAGTTGACTGCTGGAAATAAACTTTAAAGATACTATTTGGATTAAATTGCAAATCAGAAAGTTGTAAAATGGCAATTTCTCTTCTGGCATTAAAAATGGAACTCAGAAAAATGAAATAAACACTACAAGAATGAGATGAATCACTGGGTTTTGCTTTAAAATTTATTGAAAATGCGACAGCAGAATATGAACAACAAAGACAAAAAGCAGAAGAGGAGGTAGAGCAAATCATAGAAGAGACCATCTTTAGTGATCATCGAGAACCAAGAACTCTTGAAAGAAAGAAGAAAAGAGTTGGAACTAAATACAGGAGATTTAAGAAATTAAATAAAAAGGGGAATATCTGAAAAATTAAAAAAGGAAAAAAGCAGAAATTCAAAGGGTGAAAGGAAGCTCTAAATAGAGAGAAGGATAAAAATTGGAGTGAAAGAACAAAGGGGAAAAGACAGGGGGAAAGAAGGGACAAGAAACAGGATTTGGAAACAAAGAAATATGGGAATTGTAAAAAAATGGGGAAATCCTTGATTGGACAAAGAGATAATGGGTGATTATTATATAGAAAGGGGATTCTGCAAGGTATTGAGGGGTAATATAAATAAATTTATAGTTACAAAATAGGGACATATAGACTGACAAGATGGAAAAACAGAATTGTTATTTTTTGGATAATGGAATTTAATGCTCTTCCTGTTTATGTAGAGAGATAATTGTAACAAATAATGGAATAAGTATATTAGATATACTGAATTATTTTTAAGATTGGAATGTTGGCTTTTTTGGTTTAAATATGAATGGAATAACTTAGAGGTGGCACACTTATATTGAGATTTCAGGGGGAAAACCAATTTATAGAAGAAGTATCTTTTTTTAAATTAGAATTTAAGATGAAATATACAAATGTGACAGTTATAAGTACTAAAGTATAATGATTATGAAGTTATCATAAGTGAATTAAATAATGAGATAAATATTTGGAATAATACAATAAAATAGAAAATGTATAAAAGCATTGTTAAGATAAGGAATTGGATATAAAAATGTAACCATGGTCATATTTGTATGTATATGTGAAACCTGTAATCATGCTGTTCACTAACAAGAGACGCTAAAATATGGAAAACTGAATAAAACTTGTTTTTTTTTTTTTTAAAAAAAGGATCTACACAGCAGAATATGAACAACATATTGTTACAACAGATGCTAGTCTAGTGGGATGGGGGGCCCACTTCCAATCACATACAGCACAAGGCCTTTGGATGGATTCAGAGAAGGCACACAATATCAACTGGCTAGAACTGAGAGCAGTGTACTTAGCACTCCGACAATTCCTCCTGTATCTCCATTGCAAACACGTGCTCATCTTAACAGACAACATAACTACAAAGGCCCATATCAATAAACAAGGGGGCATTCATTCCAATCAACTAATGAGGGAAGCAGAAAGACTATTCCTATGGGCCAAAATCCATCTTCTCTCTCTAATGGTGGAGCACATATCTGGAGTAGCAAATGTACAAGCAGATGTACATACAAGCAGCCATGTTAGACCAATCAGAGCGGCATCTGGACCCCAAGATCTTTCTGGAGGCTACTTGGAGGTTGGGCCAACCGGTTGTCGACCTGTTTGCCTCCCCACTCAATGCACAGCTTCCCCGGTCCATTTCTCGTTACCCATCACAGGAAGTGGAGGATGTAAACACCCTCAGATGTCACTGGCCCACCAGACTGCTAAACGCCTTTCCTCCCCTCCCCGTGATCCCCAAATTGATTCAGAAGTTGCTGGAAGAAAAAGTGGACCTACTATTAGTGGCTCCTTATTGGCCAAGGCGAGCATGGTTCGCAGACCTGAAGGACCTGAAGGACCTCTCGATGGTACCACCGTGGAGGATCCCATCATCGGTCATATCGCTGTCTCAAGGCCCAGTGCTACACCCGGCCCCCAATGGCTAAACTTAGCTGTATGGAAGTTGAATGATGATGTCTGAGAGATGAGCATCTTTCTACTCAAGTTTTTCACACTATTCAGTCGGCTCCACGTCCTTCGACGAACTGAATCTATGAGGCCACCTGGTCTAGCTTCTGCCGTTGGTGTCAGAGGGTTCAGATCGACCCCACTTCCCCATCAGTAGCGCAGTTATTAGAATTTTTACAGGCGGGCCTAAATAAAGGGTTATCACCCAATACTCTGTGGAGACAGGTGGCAGCCCTGGCTTCGGTCATATCTTGGGATGATCTTACCTTAATATCTCATCACCCTCACATTCGCAGTTTTCTGCGCGGTGCCAGGCTACAATAGAGGAGATTTGCTGAGCTGCAACCTGGGCTTCTCCATCTCCATTTATTAGAAATTATAAAATTGACGTATTTGCTTCTGCTGAGGCTTCATTTGGTAGGCGAGTTCTGCAGCAAGTTATTTCAGAGACAGTTAGGTCTCCAACCCAGACAGAATCCCTCCCTTAGGACAGTGCCAAGCTTTGGTATGTCCCATCACTGGATGTTCTGAACAGCTCATGGGAGAAAGGGCATTGGTTCTTACCTGATACGCCCATTCTTTGTGAGCTGTGAAGAGCATCCAGCCCCACCCTTTTATTCCGTCTGGTAGGGGGTCTGTTCCGGCCAGGGTTATTACATAGGCTTAAGCATATAGGGTATCAATACCTCGGCTTCGCAAAACTGGGGACACTAAGGAGGAGGAGGAGTGTCCTCAAGTTTAAGCCCAGCCTTCCTAGAAGAGACTGAAGCACCTTCCCATCACTGGATGCTCTTCACAGCTCACAGAGAACAGGCGTATCAGGTAAGTACCAACGCCCTTTCTCATCCCTAGAAAGGAGGCAACGCAAATCACTTCTGAAAATCTTGCCACGAAAACAGCAGGAACTAATCCATCAATTGCCAGTAGTCAACAGTGACTAGAAGGAATATTATATATAACTAGCTCTTCCGTGCTTCGCTATGAAACTATGTGATCGGGCTTAGTTTTGGGGGAGGAAAATAAGGGGAAAAATTGTGCCTCTGCCTACCAGCATCCATCGGTATTCATCTGGCTAGCCTCCTGTCAGTGTGTGAGAGAGTTGATGGCTGTTTGGAAACTGAAGCAGTATTTGCTGTGTGAGCAAGGAGACAGCAAGGAGCCTGGGTGTGGCTTAGCTCAACTGTTCTGTACAGCTGGTTGCCGTTGTGAAACTAAAACTGAAATTCCTGTCCTCTGCTTGTGTTTTGCATTTGGAATAGATTTCTTTTCAGGTGGGGAGGGGGAGTACAACTCCTTAGCATCAGAGCATATTAATAATAATATACAAAATACTAATGCTGTGATGGTCATTTCAAAAAATCCTTTCTTAGTGAGCATCTAGAAGCCAAGGGGAACACACATGCCAATTTTCAGGTTTGTAGGCTTTACAGGTCTGGAGATTTTGTGATGATGCGTGAGCGGTATTTCGCTTTTATATAGAGATATATTCTGTATGCAATGCCGTATAACATGCTGACACCCACACTACCACGCTATATAACAATCTAATGTGTGCACCAGATCTAATTGTAATTAATCATTATGTTTTCTGGAAACATGCCAGTTTAAATTACAAGTTAAGAAACTGACATAGACATTGTTAAGATTAGGCAGAGTTTTAGCCATTAAGTCATGGTTATCTTAAAATGGCAGTGGAAGTGTGCCGGAAGAAATGAATTGTGAAGATCTCTATTGCATGCTGGTGAAATCTGATTTGGGCTTTTTAGGCAGCATTCCAAATTGCACTGGGAGTTTCAACCGTAGTTAAACGAGAGTGGCAACACTTCATACATTTTCTGCAGGCAAATTATGTTTAAGATTGTTATTTGGCTTGCAGGGTATAAATGCATTTGTAGAAATCATAAAGTATCCTCATAACAATTCATGTCTGCACACAGAGGGCCATGAAAACAAAACAAAATAGCTACCTTCTAATTATTCCTGTTATTTTACAAAAGCATTTCTGGCAGTCTGATACAGAACAGATTCTTTAACGCAGTGAGCACTGCTTTTCTGTATCCCTATTTTGATATAAACAAGATATTGGCAGGAAGATATTTAGAAAAGATTCTTGGAAAGTCAAAAATGATCAAGATGCAATACATGGATAAGGCAACCTTAGGTGACTGTTTGCAGCTATTTGTTTTCATGTAGTTTGTCATTGGAAACAAGAATGAGGGATAGAATTACATACCACTTACCACTGATGGATATTTGTCTGACATTCTTTTTTTTTTACCATAAAAAGCTAAATGGCAGTGCAATTCAGGGATATACATTACTCAGGATCTGGTCTCCAGGCCATTTTGTTGAGTTAATCTAAAGGTTGTGGAGGTAGTTGCCTCTTTGTTTTTAGTACAAAGATCTTCTAGATTTCTTTGTGCCAATTGTCCTCTTCCAACTGGCTTGCTGTTGTGTGTTTATTTATAAATGCTTATAAATGCATTATTATCCTTATTTATTTAAACTGGTTATGTATTCATCTATTGCTGTTTATAAAAAGTTAAATACACTTTTTTTTTTAAAAAAATGTCATATTTACTTTTTTGCACTTCTTTATGCACCCTTCCTACATTTTGTAGTTACTGATGGTAATTTTATCAATGCTGAAGGTGTTCAAGTGGTGTTATTAGCACTATTAGGTAGAGTTTCCGAATAATAAATCAATAAGCATTCAGTTTGGTGTAGTCTGATTCCAGGATGAGTTTGGGTATTTCACTTTATATACAAATAAATAAAAGCAGAAGACAAATTAGAAAAGTAAAAGAAGAATAAAACTAAAACAGAAAAGATGATAAATCCTGCCAGCAACACAAAGAACAGATATAACCAATATCCAGCAAGGGGCTTCAGCTACCCATGCCCAGTTCTAGGAGAACAGGAGGTCTTTTCAAGGCACTTTGAATGCTGTCAGAATGGAAGACAGCCAAATCTCAAAGGGAACCACATTCCAGTGGGTAGGAAACTATAATTGTGAAGATTAATAGAGCTATAATATTTATTAATATTTATCTGAATAAGCAAAACACTCTTTTTCTGTTCCAAAAAGTATCGAATACTTCCACCATCCTCATCCCTGAGCTTGTTAATGTAAATAACATCCAATCCATTGGCTGTTGCTTCCAGCACCTTCTCATCAAATTAAATCATGTCTTTTGAGTGGTGCTCCAGTGTAATGTCATCCTCCTCAAGTCCTAAAGGAAAACCACTAAATTTGGATTATGGAAACATATTTTCAGCCAATCTGGCATTGCAATCATCTGCATTTATAAGAAATGTCTGAGTATGTGAAGCTACTACATTGGCTACATGTGTTTTAAGCTTTAGAACAACACTCTTCAGTGTTACCATTAACTGCTGTGGGGAAAATACAGATTGGCAATCATGAAATAAAATATGTTTTGATTTCATTGACTATAGCTTTCCTCCAATAAAGGTTCTGCCATCTTTTTTTTTTTTAAGTATAAATGAGTATTTGATTTATAATGTGAGATTTATTTCTTCAGCAGGGAGCGATCACAATTGGATACAAACAAAATCCACAGGGAAATCATGTTTTTCCACACAATGAACAATCCACAAAACCGGTGTTGATTGGTATTCCTTTTGTATCTTTTTCAGGCAAAGAAATAACAGCTGAAACCTTCATGGAGAAATTGGATAATGGTGCTTTGCTCTGTCAGCTAGCAGAGACACTACAGGAGAAATTTAAAGAAAACTGCATTGAAATCAAGTTTGGGAAGGTAAATTTACCTTAATTTAGGAAAGTACATGTATGTAAGGAGTTTTGTTTATTTTATTTTTTTATGATTTCAACCTTTCCATTGACAATAACTAATGATTTATTTCAGCTGTCTTTCTTTTGCCATATGCAAAATTACTAATGCTGGTGAAAGCTGCTTTAGTCTGGTTATAATCTAATAGGAAATCATGACTCAGTGTTTAATCAATGGCTGTCTTCAATGTCATTTATTGGTGCAAAGTCAGGATAAACATAAAATCAAATAAATGAGCATTTTAAGAGATTATATGAATACTTGTCTCTGCATTAATCTTCGCCTTGTGGAATTGCATACCAGAAGTAATAAGGCAGGGAAGCTGAAGCAATCTAATTACAATTTTGGGTGGGGTGTAGAAATGATGCAGTGATGTTTAGCTCTCTTTTTGAATATACTGTGACCTGGTATGGCCTGCTTTGAGAAACTAATAATTTTGTAAGAATATCTGGAGAAGCCTTTCTAGTTCTATGGCCTGAGGTCTTTTAAAAGTAGAATAACAAACATCAAACATAGGCAATGCTGTATTTTGCTCCTAATCTGAGTTCCATCAGCATTTTTATATATGATGCCAAACAATAATTTATGACTTGATCTGTAAAAAGTATCAGCTAGATGAAAGGGATACTGAAAACACCGAACTATGGTGGTGGTTACAATTATTCACATTTGCTTTTCCCTGAAATGGTTGGCACTGCTTCATAAATCAAAATGGAGATGATTTGTTGCTGCTTTACTATTTGTTAGCACTTAATTTTTTTAAAAAAACAAGTGGTGGGATTTTTTTTATTTCCAACCTTTATTACTTTTATAAATAATTCAAGGCCACAGATGTACCTGATACTCCTCCCCCTTCATATTTTCCTCACAACAGCAACCTCATAAGGTGGGTTGAGCTGAAAGAGCATTGACTCAAAATCACCCAACTGGATTTCATGCCTAAGGTGAGACTAGAAATCAGTTTCCTGGTTTCTAGGCAGGTGCATTAACCATTTGATCAAATTGGTCTAGTGATTACAAGTTTTTTGTTGTTTTATGCCAAAATATCAAGGTAAAGAATAAGTAATAAATCTGCAGTTCCCTTCTTTCTTGAAGTATTCCCCCCTTTCCAGAAGATAATTTCTTTTCTAAGATACTGTAGATGTCATGCAAATCAGAGCAGAAAATCTCACCCTAATACTGTGCAAATGTGTGTGAAAGCATGAGGGCAAGCATATTATTTCACATTCCATAGCTTAAGTATGAAAAGAAATGGCAACATAACAGCTTTTTACCATTGCCAACATTTACCAAGGCATGTTTCCCTTTTCATACTGCAATTTCTTGGGTAGAAACTTCGTTATAAACTCCACAAGTGGAAAATGCAAGTCTTAGTAGAAAAGAGCATTTATATGAGAATGCTGTTACATGGAATTTAACATACTAAATGTTCTGTCTCTTGCACAGAGGTAGATTTATAGCTGTGCAGATGCAGATAGATAACTCAACAAAGGTTCTATAACAAAGTTCATTTATTGGTACATCAGGTATCTTCATAACTCACGTTTGTGACAAAGTTCTTCTTTAATGACCAATCCTTTGTATATCTGCCTTGTACGTGAAAGATGGTTATCTCCTAACCCATCTCGTAGCGATAGAAGGAAGATGCCATGAGGTAGAGAGTTCAGACAAAGAATGAGGAAAACTCCCTTAACTCACCAAGGGTCAATTCAGTGACCAATCAGGATTACAGATGTAGCCACATGAGATGAACTACATTTCCTAGGATACCTTTAACTACATTTACCATGATGTATTCCCCTAAGGGGACAGCTCACAGTTCCTAAGTAACTATCCAACTCCCATAGACTGGCTGGGACAGCACACTAAAGGATCCTATAATGTTCTTCCAAAACATGAGATTCACTGCATTCATAATATGCTGTGTGTGCTACCACAGAGTCATGCAGCTGCATAAGACTTATAATGGAGCTCATGTCCAGCTGCTGTCTTGAAGATGTGGTTGGCAGCTAGAAACTTTAAGGCACTTCAGCTGCTATTAAAAGCAATAAAGCACTCTGTAGGTAGGTGCAAGCTGATTGTTTTTAAAAAGGAAACAGCTGCCAGAGGATCTGTGCTGGAGACAACAGCCAAACTTTAGCTGAGTGAGTGGGAGGCAGACAGCAGAGAAGAGGTTAGAATGAAGGAAAGAGAAAAGGGGAATGAAGAAGATTTTACCAATAAAGTAATTCCATGAACTGAAAGCTTATCAGTCACATTTTTATATCTCAACAGGGTGCATGTTTCCCTCAGAGTTCATTGACAGTTACTGTCTTTCTTTCATTTCCCCAAATAAATTAAAACATTACTTTTATATCTTAATGCATTCTTTCAAATACTGGGAGCTTTCTGGTTTCTTTCTGGTGCCAAATCATGCCTTTCAAAGTAGAGTTTAAGAATTTATTGCACACTGAATCTCAAAGGGATTCCTTCTTTTTCAATAATACAGAGATTGACCAAGTGACTCATATTGAGTCTTTGTTTAATTATATGGGAGCAAGAAATTTTATATAAGCCATCACACATTAACCAAGCACATGCTTAGCCTGTTGTGTGGAAGCTTAGTCTGTTGTGTGGAATTCAAACCACAATAGTTTAGCATGCTGTGTGAATGAAGAAAAATGAGTCAACAGAGTATACATTATTAAGTGAAGACAAGTAAAATGTGAAGAACAGAGTTCTACCTGGTTTTATGCAGTTATCCTTGATGCAATTTCTGTTACAAACCTAGTCATTCTTCAGTTTGTCTTCTAAAATCACACTACAATCCACATGTATAGTACATGAATATTGGTAAGGATGGACTGAAATTGTCTGCAGTTTAAGCAGATTTTTAATGGAAGACTAATTCAAGTGTTTCTTCAGTGGTGTGGTCACATAACTTGGTGGTCAAGAATGGTGGTGGTTTAATATCCCTGAAATATTTTGAGGACACTGAGTAGATAAATTTGTTTTAGGATGTTGTGTGGATGGTTCATGTGCCAAGACCTTATGCCTCAACCAAAAATCTCCTCAGGCAGCATTATTAGCATGAGTATATTACTTCAGATAGGAGCACAATGGTTCATCACAATCACAATCCAAATTATTTCTTTTGGTAGAGGCTATCGATGTGACTGAAGTGAGCTGTGGTGGCACAGTGGTTAGAATGCAGTATTGCAAGCTAACTCTGTGTTCCACTGCCAGGAGATCGATCCTGACCAGCTCAAGGTTGACTCAGCTTTCCATCCATCCGAGGCAGGTAAAAGGAGGACCCAGATTATTAGGGGCAATATGCAGACTCTGTAAACTGCTTAGAGAGGACTGTAAAGCACTATGAACTATTAGTCTAAATGTTATTGCTATTGTTAAAGTGATACTTGGCTTGGCTCATAGTTTATAAAAAACCTGACAAAAAGTGTTTGAGCTTCAGAGTTTGAGAGGTAGGTTATTGAGGGGGGGATTAAATAGCTATTATCCAAAAGTATGTTTATGTAATGAAAGTTTCTCAACTCAACACAAATAAATATAAACTTGAGACAGTCTATATTAATTATATTTCAGACTTAATACTAGTTACATTCCAACATCTCTTAAGGCAATATAATGAAAAATGTGTGCTGCCTTACGTTCACCTAAAAATAAATAGTATCAATTCTAATAGTATAACGTGGGTTTGATGCTTTTTCCCTTGTCAGTTTTCTAGGTCTTTTTTCAGAAGCAAGACAGGAAAAAAAATGTAACAGGTAGATGTTAGTTTCCTCATCTTTATGTAAGTTGGTTTTCTGTCCACTGTGCAGTCCCTGACAGGATAAAAAAGTGTCAGCAAACCCAAAGATTACATTTGCAGGGATCAAAATCGTGAAGTAGATAGATCAGAGGTTGTGGTCATTTTCTCATTTAGAACAAAATATTATTTCTGAAAACTACAATGGGCTTTGTTGACACTCATGTTTCATCTTTACACAATGACTCATTTGGAGTGACTAATGCTCCGAAGACCCTTCAGTGTCAGTAAGATGAGCTCCATCTGGCAATTTGTGTGGTCCTGCTAGGTTCTATCTCTTCCTACAAAGGGAAGGAAAAATATAGACTTCCTTTGCAACTTTCCTCTGTTACTGACAAGCCTTCAGAGGCCATGAGGGCACATCATTATTTTCATCTCAAAGTAATGGAATGCAACAAACTATTTTGGTCTTGTCAGAATTAATTTAAGCATGGCTTTTTCCATGATGTAAGCCCATGAGAATAGTTTCCAAAAAGCCTGGATATGGAAAGCCCAAGACTATAAAGAATCCTATTGTGAAGAATCTGGGATAGCATAGAGTTCATATGTGGTGCATGAAATTTGTGCAAGTCATGTAGTGTACATGCATTTGTGCTGGGAAAACAGCCTGAATCTGTTTCTCTAGCTGGGTGTGATAAGATACTTGGCCAATAGAAAAGACACTGTATCTCTATTCATACTCATGTTTTTTGTGTAAATTATTTCCAGATTTTTTTTTATTCCAAGCATTACAGTGCCTTCCCCCACCCACTCCCATCTCAGCTCATTTCTTGATCAGGAAACATATGTCCTCAATTTTCATTATGACACACTCTTCACATGTTGTTGTATCTCATGACACTTGTTGAAATTCTGTGCTGTTCACATACTTAATCTGCACCTTTGAGCTTCCATATAGAATTCTACATTTGATATATGTATACTATTACAATGATCATTATAATGTTAATTGCTGGTAGTCCGTGATTTACAACCATAATTAAGCTCGGGAGTATGGTCATAAGTTGTGGCAGTCATTAACTGAGTCATTGCAAGATTGTGCCTGGTCCTACAACCCTTTTTGAGAAGGTCATTAAGCAAACTTAAGGGTTATTAACCAAATAGTACCAATGGTTAAGCAAACATCTGAAAATAAGGACCTGATACTTGCAAAAAGAAAAACACCAAAAATCATGGGGGAGAGGAACAACCATTGGAACTTTAAAAATTGATCATAAATAGGGACTTTAGAGAGGTCCATTGTAACTTCAAATTGTTGCTTAGAAAGGGCTACTTGCATTTACCAATTTGGGTATATAATACAATTTCATGCAACATGGGAAGAAGGGTTTAGAGTTGAACTTCCATTGGATTAATGGTTTCCAATTTTCAAAGGTCAAAATTGCATAAACCTGCAATGTTGCTCATGCCTTCTGAATTTATATGAATTTATTTCCTTAGATATAATACAATCATGTCAGTATCAAGGCAAAATTCTACCTTGTTTTAAATTGAACACTGGGGATAAAATCCAATTTGTTCTGGTATTCTTCTTTAATAATTTGTAGCACTAGAGAACATATAATACTCCCACTGATGAGGGATTTAAAACAAATTCCAAATAAAGGAACTGTCTCTTAGGGAAAAGGCTACAGTTCAGTGATAGAATATATGGTCTATATAGAGAATGATGCCAGGTTTAAATTTTAGCACAGGGGTATCCAACCTTGGCAACTTTAAGATTTGTGGTCTTCAACTTCAGCATGGTGGCCAGGGAGTTGAAGTTTACAAATCTTAAAGTTACCAAGATTGGATAGTATTTTTTTATTTTTAGTATTTTTCTTTCTTTTAAAGACAAGGGAATCAATATTGAGCAGAATGACCAAATATCAAACAAAATCTTATGGGTCAGACTGGATCTTATGATTATTAACAGTTAGAATTCTGCAATGCATTCCCTGCGACACTCTATGGAAGCAAAAGTTGGACTTTGAAAAAGCAAGATGGGGAGACTATGGATGCTTCTGAACTTTCATGTTGGAGAAGACACCTGAGAATACTGTGGACAGTCAAGAAAACAAAGAAATGGATTACTGACACAAATTACTTGACTCAAATATAGCATCACAATAGCTTGTATGGTTAAGACTCTGGGTCAGAAATTAGCAAACCCATGTTTGAGATCTGAGTGCTGCTGTGGGATGGGGTGAATTCCCATCCTTTGCTCCAGTTCCTGCCAGGAACATGAAAGGAGCCCAACTGGGCATCCTCTGGGCAATGGTGATGTCATCAGCTAATCCTTTCAACCTGGAAGCACCTTGGTACTTCTGACATGAATGCAATGCAACCAGGATCAGATTACCCAGATATATTATGCAAAGACCACAGAGAAGACTCTAATGCTGAGAAAGTGCAGGAAAGAGAAGAAGAGGCTGACTAGCAATGAGGAAGATAGTAGCAATGAATACACCATTGAAGTGCTGAAGGACTAGGTTAAGGGCAGATCATGTAGAACTTTCATCATGTGGTTGCTAAGAATTGACAACATCATCCTAATTTCCTATGGTTATTGACTCCTTATACAATTGTTTATTATTTCTAATCCTATAAGTCTATTTCTGAAATTATAGGACAGGGCTGCCACTGAAAAAGTCAACTGTGTGCTCCTCTACAGCTTGCAGCAATGTATCCAGTGTCATTATCATTTGTAGCATTTTAACATCTCTGGTGTAACCTATTGGTTGCTTATAATGCATTATGAGGGGCCATCTTAAAACTGTGAACTCCCTATTTTGGGAAACTAGGAGGGTATTCAGGATTGATTTGTGTCTTAGAAGAGATACATTTTATGTCATGAATTGTTTATATTATCTATTATGCCTGCATGAATTTACTTAGTAAAACTGTGACTATGTTTCCCTGAAAATAAGACTTGGTCTTATATTTTGGGGGGGTTCCAAAATAAGCATTAGGGCTTATTTTCAGGGAAACGTGATATCAAGGTGATAAGCCCAGCTGGATGCCTCACCCCCAGTGCATGCACAAAAGGCAGTGAGTGCACAAAGGCCAACATTGTCCAGCAGTAGCTGCAGCCCACTAGCCCCTTGGTTGGTGCACTATGGGGCTGCATAGTGCAAGTGAATTGATTACCTGTCCAAGCAGGAGGCAGAAGCAGAGGTGGGAGGAGGCATGTGATTTGGACACCTCATGCAGGTTGCAGGAAAGCTGAGAGTTGGTGGGCCTGAGTGGGTGGCCATGGGAGGCTCATCTTTGTGCAGCGTGGGCCATAAGCAAGCCCAGAGATGGTGAGATGGAATGGATGGGTAGCCGTGGGAAGCTCATCTTCACATATCTTGGCTTGCCTGCAGCCTACATGGCACATCTGGACCGTGTGCCCCCCCTGCTTCCGCCTGCTGCTTGGACAGTAATCAACTCACCTACGCTGTGCTGTACAGGCTGCAGCTGCTGCCAGACACCATTGGCCCCAATGCCTCTGGTGCTGGCCATGCCTCCCCCCAATGATTACCCTAACTAGAGTTTATTTTTGGGGTTGGCTTATATTAGGACCATGCTAAAATCAGGCTAGGGCTTATTTGTGGGGTAGGTCTTATTTTCAGAGAAATACAGCATATACACTTTTCCTTTTTGTAATTTTTTGTCTTGTTGTCTTGGTTTTTTTCTCAATTACTTTATTTTTTATATTGGTTTTAAATATTGGTAAATATTAATGGGGTGTCATATGCACTAGAATGGCAGGATTTGTACTGTTTGTATATAAGTGTGAGGTATATATCTGAATACTTATACATGTTGCAGAAGTTAGTCCAGAGACTGGAAATGGACTGTCACATTTTTAAATTTCTGGTCCTTTAAAAATATGCAAATAAGCAACAAGATAAACTACTTTTGTTGAAATGCAATTGTGATGACCCAGGGCGGGCACAGAGGCAACACAGTCAAATAAGCAATAATAGTCCCTTTATTATCTCCAACTTTGCCCCCAATGTCCAGATTACCTTTGGCTGGAGAAAAACTCTCCCAGGAACAGCCCTTAACTGTAGAAAATTCAGTCCAAAACAAGATACACACAAACTGTAACTTAAAATCCAAACAAACCAAACTGAAGTAATTAGCTTGACAGGGCAGGAGAAGGAATTTCAGACTTGAAAGCATGACAAAACTCACACAGTTGGGAAGACGCCAGGAACACAGATAAGCCATGATGATACAAGATAATTTCACATTTGCTCCCAACAGCTTGCTGCACACAGCTTCCTTTTTTATACACTGTGTTCCCAGATGCAGCTAAAGAAAGGAATCAGGGCCCTTTCCTTCCCTGTAAGCCATGCAACTCATACTGCTCCCTTCTCTGTTCCTCCCTGCATGCCCTAGGATGAAGAGGGGGTGGGCCTGGGTCTTCCTCTGAATTATCTCTCCCTTGTTCTACCTCTTCCCTACTCTGCCCAGCTGGACTTTGCCCTTCCCCAGTTTCTTCCACAGCCAACAGAGCCATACTCCTACTCCCACTCCCTGTCAGCTGTTCAGCTTCCCCTCCAAGTAAGATACCGACAGGGGCATGACAGCAATGAAAGAATGATGTATAGCTGATATGTACTGACACAATCAGAATAATAAAAAGCATGTCATATAAATGTATAATCTTAATTTGCCTCAAGAAAATGTAATCATTAAAATCTGAGGATTTAATAGCAGGCTGATTCCATGGGAACACAGTGATCATTTCTGAAGATTGCATTTCTGTTTTCCTGCCTGCAGTATTGCCTCTGGGACACTGTGTGGTATTTGAATTATGACCAAATTTATATTCCAGCAGATTTAAAAGAAAAAGAGTTTCAGTGACAGTTATGTCAATAAATGCTGCCTATTAGTAAATGGTTGGAACTATCCAGGTTATGGCCAATGATATACTGGTCTTCCAACTACAGGTTATTATTCTAGAAAGTGTGAGAGTTTCTCTCTCTCTTTTTGAAGTAATTCATATTGCAGAAGTTCATTTTGTAATTTTTCTCCCAGTGTCTTGGATTTCATCTCCTTACTTTCCAGACCATATTTTACTTCTCCTGACAGATAGTTAATCTGAGAATTTTGCAGCTGTACAAATAAATTTAAAGCACCAAGGCATGTGTGGTATGCACAGCGTCCTTATTACTTTGAAATCACTAAATAATCTCTATGTGTGCACACGTGTGTTTTGAAGAGTTAAACTCAAATAACATGTGCATTAGTAGTTATCAGGATAATATTCACAGTATTATTCCAACTGTATCCAAAGATGGAGTATCTTTCTGGCATTATTGCTAAGAGAAAAAAAACCCTCCAGGTTTTGAAATGAAAGGATATACTTTAAACCAGAAGATGAAGTGATTCTGTCTCTAGTTCTCAAACTGGGTATCTGTGCATAATTCTAACATGCAAGCATTGTTATGGTCTTTTACATGAGCATTTTATCTCAGTTTGCAATGAGGTCATACCTTTTATATCTGGGAACTCAGATATCATGGCATCAGCGATCATGTCCAGTTTAACAAAAAAAAAAAAAATAGTGCTTCATGAGATTTTTTTTCAGAATCTGAGTGTTAATAGCAAGCCAGATAGAATAACATAAATATAATTTATTAACGCAAACCCAGTAAAGGGCATTAAGCCAATGAATGCAGTAGAAGGTAATGGCTGGACACTATGCCAGTGGACCAGAATCAGTAATGATAGCAGTTCTTAATTTCCCTTGTGCCAATTTTCCCTAAGAAGAGAAGCGCAGTTCATGAAAGTTACCCCAAGTATACAGATAATAGGTATAAAACATCTTTCATTTTATTTTTCAATCAAGCAATCAAGCAATCAATCAAAATAGAGTTGGAAGGGACCTTAGAGAGAGAGTTTGATACTATATTGGACAGAGATGATATTCAGCAGGTTCTAACCAGTTCTGGAGAACCGGTAGCGGAAATTTTGAGTAGTTTGGAGAACCAGCAAATATCACCTCTGACTGGCCCTGCCCCCATCTACTCTCTGCCTCCCAAGTCCCAGCTGATCGGCTGGGTCTTCTTTTGTTGCCCTGCACAGGAGAACAGAGCTGGAAAGCAGGTTAGTGGGGTGGGGAGAAAATAGGATTTTGCAGTATCTTTCCCCCTGCTATGTCCACCAAGCCATGCCCATCAATCCACGCCCACAGAACCAGTAGTAAAAAAATTTGAATCCCACCACTGATATAGGAGTACTTCCAGAAAAGTAGCTCCCCACTCACAATGTGAGATAGCATGACATAAAAGTGCTATTCATAAAGTAGCATTTTCAAACCAAGTTTAAACATATTTTATTTTGGTCCAAGTTCAGCAGAAAATGAAATTTTAAACTACAGGGTTAACTAATCATTCCAAACATAACAATTATTAAATACTATCTGTATGTACATATGCATGCAAGACAAGTGAATTGCAGAATGAGTGACTAAAATTGCCTTATATTTTCGTCCTGCTACCAGTATCAATATCAACTCAAGTATTACTACTTTTGTGCAAGGATAATGTCTTCCAGTTTCTCAAAAACTTTCTTTTTAGAATTTGGAACAAAGATATTTCTAATGTATGATTTGAATTGGGAGGGTATAACAAGAGTGTTAACATGTGTTAATCCATCTGGACAGGATTATTTTCATAAGATTGTAAAGCTACTTGCATTTTTATCTTGCCTATCAAGTTGCATCCATGTTCCAGAGACTCTGAAAAATCAGTACATAATTTAGGACAAACAAACATGTTGGTTTTTTTAAAAAAAAATCTAAATAGTGAGTTGGGCATGCCATATGCTATACCTAGATAAAGCCAAATTCCTGTCCCTTCCCTTGGTTTCATATAGTATGAGAACAAATTTCTACTTTTTCCAAACTCATCCCTAATGTTGGATGTTTTCAATCTCAATCGTAAGTTTCCTAAGGTTGAGACTGAAAGAGTTTGAGATTTCATAATCACCATGATTATTTCTAGGTAATCTCTAGTCCATTGTATATGAAATTTAATTTTTGCCTCAGAGTTGTTGCATGAAGATCTGGAAACAGGGAGCATAATGTTCTAGATCTTTGTTGTTTCAGATCATTTCCTAGTCCAGATAAAAATGACTGGTCTTAGGATGTCTCTGTGGGATGGTTTTGCTTCAGGCATCTCATGTATTCTGACAGATCTGATGGTTATTTCAATTTCTCTGCAGCTTGTTAGGCAATATCTAGTAGAGAGCTTTTGGCACACAGCTTCTCTCTGGTTTTTTGATTCTGATTAGTTCATTGTATTAGAAAGGAACACTGAGATAAAATGGGAGCAGCAAATCTCAGATTGCGGGTGATAAAACACAAACAATAAAATTTACCAAGCGCAGATTCAAACTTAAGTTTGGGCCTACACAGCGGTGAAGTGTCTCTACTTCTGTTTCCTTATTGCTTTGCTGGGTTGTCAGCTGGCAGTCTTGTTTACAGTTACTAATTTTTTTGTTAGGCAGAAATGAGACAAGTAAACATCCTAACTGATTACTACAATCACTTTGTGGCCAAATAGCTCCAATTCACCAAAACCTTGACTCCTTATGGATGGGATCTGGTGGAGGAAAGGAGGAAATGTTTACACGTTTTAGCTTGGATTATGGACTCTGATGGACTGGGCAGAATGCTTTCCAGCCTGATCCTCACTATTTGGAAGGAGTATGTAAGTCTAAGTGCTATTGCTATTGCTATTTGCGTTCTGCACATTTGCCCCTTTTGTCTCCTTTGGATAGCAGGCATAGATATAATTGTCTAGCTAAAGGAAATTGACAATACCACTTTGTGGGAGGGTTTAGGGTTAAAAGAGACTGTGGTATGCCCATGTCAACAAGAAAGCCTCCCTGAATCATGAATTTGTTATTATAAACTGCTGTGAGCCGGCAGTTGATTAGGCAGTATGTAAATAAAATGAATGAATAAATAAATAAGTTCAAAGTTCTGCATTCAATAATTAGCTAATAGAAAACGTTCACAAAACCTGATACTGGGAGATATGTTGTTTTATGGCAAACAAAATAAGTCATATATACATAGACATCTCCCTATGTATGTATGTATGTATGTATGTATGAGTTCCAAAGTTTTAAATCTTAAGCATTTTTTTTTCTTTCAAATACAGGCAGTCCTCGACTTAACAATAGTTCATTTAGTGACTGTTTGAAGTTAAAACAGCACTGAAAAAGTGACATATGACCATTTTTCACATAGCAAAATATATCACTTAACAAATATAGCAAGAAAAGTCATAAAATGGGACAAAACTCACTTAACAAAGAATTTATGTTGGGCTCAATTGTGGTTGTAAGTCAAAAACTACCTGTAAATGGAACCCGAGTTATTCTTTTTGCAATCTTTGAGAATAGGAGTCGCTTAACTTAATATTCACAGAATGGAATTCCGAGTACCTTTTGTTTCCTATGCACTGCATAAGCTTCCTTCTTTCCTTCTGAGGATATAGAGAAGTGGTCTTGGTTAAATTGGATTAAGTCAATTTAAGCTCACAGTATACTTTTCATGTGCTTCTTCCCTCAAAATAATTGAAATTTGGAGGAGTTCTGAAACTGTTGTAGAACTTACTGTTGCAGTTCTTCATGAAAATCTGAAGTTGCCAGTCATACTTTTGGAGCCAAAAAGGTAAAGCAGCTGACAATGAATGTTGTGCAAGGAAACATGATTGAAAGTTCCCCAACAACCATATTGTTACAGAAATAAAAGAAGCCTTTGAGCAAATATTATACAACTTTGAGCAAATATTATACAACTATTGGAAGTGATGGTGATGAGAGAAGAACTGATGTTGATAATGAAGCCTGCATAATTAGATGGAATGGGCAGATGTTCAATGTACACTATTTAGCCAATTGGTTAAATAGATATATTCTACCATAGAAAGAGAGAAATTCCCTGAGGTTGGCCTACAGCACAAGTCTGAAAACTCAGAAGATGAACCTCTGGTCCCGGTGACCAACCCAGATTGGATCCTGCAACATTATTCTGGGACATGTATATTTCCTCTCATTTGTGAGATTTATCCTTGCTTAGCTGAGGTTTCTTCTATTTCTCTCTGTAAATATATGTTTATGAGAGTAATGTATACAAGATTTGTCCAGATGTAAGATTTGAAAATGAGCTGGTAATTTACAGAAAGTTCACACACACACACACACACACACACACACACACACACACACACCTATATTATATATCATATCTACCTACCTACCTCCATATCCCCATCCATCCATCCATCCATCCATCTATCTATCTATCTATGTCAGTGTGGCACATTTTTGTTAAGGAAAAAAATCTAAACTGATTTCAGTGAAATTCAGAAAAATAAAAGAAGTTAGGTAGTGTGCAGAATTTTATATGCGTTTCTACACTTTTGCCTGTGCAATATTTCTGGAGGGATCATTGTAAATTCATGAATATATTTCCGTGAAGAACATATGGAAATCTAACTGTTACTTGGAATGATTTCAATCCTTGGGGGAAAACTCAGGTTTCTTTAAAGAAAGAAACTAGATGAAATTATATATGCAGAATTATGTGGAAGGGCTGGAGTAGCAGATAGGAAGGAACATTGATACTTTGAAGTAATTAATCACGAGAACATGTCTATAGAAACAAAGGGACATAAGTCAGCAGTGGAAACCATCTTGACTGAAATAAAATAGTTGCGTTTAAAAAGACTGTTTTGTTTGATTTTTAAATTGTAAATATTTCTTGAAACACTGTCATTTTAATAAAGCTAACAATGAGTTATTGGAGATTCAATTTCAAAACCATTCTTAGGCTTGAGTGCTCACTTAGTAAATTTGACCCAGTCACCTTCTCTCAGCCCAACTACTTTGCTTTTTTGGAGGAAAAACTTGAAAGAGAGCTAATAATGAACATTGCCTTTTGCCTCTAGTAGAAAGGCAGGAACCAGTAGTCGGCCAACCAAAAAACTTTTCCCCCCCCAAAGAAAAAGCCATACAGGTAGTCCTTTCACTTAGTGCTAAGTGAAACATTTGTTAAGTGAATTTCGTCCCATTTTATGACCTTTTGTGCTGCAGTTCCTAAGTGAATTACTACAGTTGTTAAGTGAATCTGGTTCCTCCATTGACTTTGCTTGCCAGAAGGTCACAAGAGATGACCATTTGATCTCAGGACACTGCAAATATGAGTCAATTGACACCTGACTGTGGGGGCGCTGCAACAGGTAGCAAGTGTGAAAAATGGTCATAAGTCACTTTTTTCAGTGCTGTTTTAACTTTGAAGGGTCACTAAGTGAACTGTTGTAAGCCAAGGACTACCTGTTTTATTCCACTTCATTAAGTAGCTTCAAGATCAAAGATTAATTCAAAGTTGTGTCTGTTTCAAAGTCATTTTTAACAACACTGTACATTCATTTAATTTGTTCCAGGATGTGAGGGATGGTGCACTGAAGTGGCCAATGCCATGGCTGTGTAGCAAACCAATGATGTGCTATGGGTTACAGTTTTACAAAAAAATAAAAATTATGGGATTTCCGGTCTGCAGCACTTCGGAGCAGGCAGGAATTCGCGACTGTGCGTGGTTCCTGCCTGTGTTCACTGCCCGAGTGCCCTGAGCCATTTGGCTTCGGGGCTAAGCCACCTCCGTAGAAGGTGGCGAAGACAGGGGGGGTCTGGCAGGGTCGAGAGATATCGCACATCTCTTCCCTAGCCAGCGAAACCCCCTTTTCCAAAGGCAGCTGAGTGGCGGTCAGTAATGGCCGCCACATAGAAGAGCTCAGCCGGGAAAAGAAAGTGCAGGAGGAGCTGTGAAGAAGTGAAAGTGATTTTTGCTGATCGGGACAAGTAACAGTGAAAGTATCCTGGAATTTGAAACTTGTTAAAGAAACATCGTTCCCAGAATGTGTCAAGCGGCGAATGTAAATTAAAGGAAAAGCTTTTTTTTCTCTTTTCACTCTCCTTCCGAACGTGACAGCGATAGAATCTTAAAAGAAATCGGAAAACCCGCATTGGAGGTATGGATTTCTGAACATTCAAAGGAAAATTGTTGCTGTAAGTGGGAAGGGAGAGGAAAAAAAATTGGAGCAGAATTTGAAAAAGGAGGAGATTGCCTAGAATTTTAAAGAGCTTTGAATATTCATACGGCTTCTAAAAGATATATTTTAATTGGAACTCTTTGATCAAACAGCAACCCCAGAAAGAGAAATGGAAGAAAGAAAAAAATATTAAAAGAAATAGTTTGTTTGGATTCTTTGGTGACTTTGGAACTTTTGGGAATTATTCTTGATTAAAAACACTCGGGTGGTTGTTTTGAAAAAAAAAATTTCTCTTCACGATGGCATTGCTTGTGGATGAACTAAAAATTGAATATCAAAAATATAAAAAAGAAGAACAAGATGGAAAAGATACTTTGGGGACTCTTTTTCAATTTCTAGAAATGGCGGTATGCACTTATGAAAAATTGACTGCGCAGCAGGACGACTGGGACAAAGAAGAAGCCATCTTTGATGAACAAATGGTTCTATTTGGGGTGGAGGAGAAAGAGGAAAAGAAAAAGGGGATTTTAAGGCTTGAAAAAAACAACCAAAAATAAAAATTATGGTTTTCAGCAAAACCATTATAAAATAGTCATCTGATTGTGGGATGCTGCAAACTGCTGCAAATGTAGCTGAATTGCTGAGCACTTGAAGCATGGTCATGTGACTGGAGGGAGCCATTAGAACTTCGAATCTGGGTCATATGCATGTTTCCCTGAAAATAAGACTCAACTGGAAAATAAGCCTAACCCTAACCCTAACATGATTTTTTGGAATGCTCATAATAAACCCTACCCCAAAAGTAAACCCAAGTTAAGATTGTCAATCATCCAGATGCATTTAGTACCACATTTCCCCCCAAATTAGACCTAACTGGAAAATAATCCCTAATGCATCTTTTGGAGCAAAAATTAATATAAGACCCAGTCTTATTTCCAGGAAAACATAATGATTACCCTCAGGGATGTCTAAGATAACTTTGAACAGTTACAAGTTAAGGGCTACCTGCAACTTTCTGTATAATCTTTCTACTATATGAGTAACTTGGCCAGACAGAAAGTACTCCATAAGATGTGAAGATCCTCCTTTTATAGGTAGGCAGTGCTATTGCAAACAAATTGAAATCCAACACTGGACACACAGTCACTGTCATCATTTCATCTTCATTTATTAAAGAAAAAGAATAGAGCAAAGTTTTTGAGATCTTGCCCAAACTCGACTCACAGACAGGAATGTTTACCTTCTCACTCCGCAAACCTAATCAAGATTATGATAATAGGAGGAAACAGCAATAATAATTGGTTGCTAGGTAGGAGATGATAAATTAAAATGAACAAGATTGCTGATAAGGGGTGGAGGAGAAATTAACAGGGGAATTGTCCCAGTAATCCCTCCTAAATGGTTGATTTGCTGTAAAACAGGAATTTGTTCCCATGATGCAGCTGATAACAGATAACCTACAGGCAATTTAAATATAACCATGGATGTGCAAACAGTTTCATTTGAATTCAGTGTTATTTTGAACATGAAACAGGCTACCTTTGTGTGTGTGTGTGTGTGTGTGTGTGTGTGTGTGTGTGTGAATGTTTTGAATTCAATCTATTTAGTATTCAGATCAGCAGTTGAATTCAGAACAGGATGTTTTATGAAGTTTCACAATGAAATGTTTTGCACTTCTCTGTAGTTTTGCAATTACAAGGCTGAACGTGGGCTGAACAAATAAGGTTCAGGTGTGATCCAGCAGCAAGTTGTTCACATGGAATGAAGATATGAAACACAAGACATATAATACTGTAGCACAGTATAGGATTCCATATTTTAAATGTCAAAGTGTTCACTCAATGCCATCTCTTTGAACAAGCCATCTAAGATTAAATTGTGCATGAGAAGAAACAAGCTTCAGGACAATCCATTTCTCAATTTACCTTTGTCCTTTGCCACTGAATCTATCTATCCTTGTTCTTTCTTTGCTGCTAGACAATATCATTTAAGCTACAGGAAAGCAATTGTTCCAGTATTCCAGTGAGTGAATAAAAGTGTCTAATCTGCCTTGGTGATGAGCAAAATGACCCTTAGGTACAGATTAAGTTTCTCACTTCTGGCAATCATTTCCAGAGTCAGACTCATTTGATTTTTCTACAGATATGTAGATGAAGTTCCTGCCCTAAATGCTAAATTTACTTGGTTTTGTGTTTACTTGTTTTCTTACTACTGTTGAATCATTTTTAGAGTGTTTACCTGTTCTGCATTAAGGAAAAGGAAATACCGTGTATTGTTTTAATTATAGAAAGAAGGTGATTCCATTCTGGCTTGACTGGAGACATGATAATATATCACTGTCATGTTATCCTTAAGTACTTTAAAATGGCCCAATTACTTTGTAATTGCTTAGAAGGTTGTAATGTGAGACTGTGAGCATAAGGAGCCTAAATTATTCATGGTGTCACAGCTCTGAACAGAAATATATGTCTAAGTTTAGCTTTATAGAAATTCCTAAGAAATTATACTTAAAATTAAGTGGATAATGGACCAAGACAGAACTAAGTAACTACATCAGTTCTGAGGAGCCAGTAAGATTTTTAAATCGAAAATTATGAAAAGTTAGAGCTCTCTGGTATATTATCTTGGTGATGCATTCTTCATTCTCCAGATTTTGTTTTTATACTTGTGTTATATTGCAAAAAAAGATGTTAGGCAGACAGATTGTGTTTGTTAGTTCTGAGAAATAATAAATTTTAAGCCGAAATAAAATGCTTCACAAATTTATTTGATGTAATGAGTTGATTTATTTACACTTTATTCTATGAAGAAGTTTCTTGGTGCCTTTGGCTATTATGTCAGGGAAAATGAAAAACAAAACAAACATTATTACCAATTTTATCATGTTCAAAGCCAGGCACATGTAGACAATCATCCTCTTTACTACAGAGTCCCAAAGTGATTGATTACATTTTATCACTTTTAATCTGTTAGATATAGGGTTAAGTTAGATGGTCTGGGATTCAGTATTCCAGATTTAGAGCAGAAGAAGATTTATTCAATCAATTAATTAAAAAGTGGTTGATTCTAAACCTTTTGCCTACAACTTATTTCTTGTGAGACCTGTTCAGTCTTTGGATTTGAAATTCAGTAAGATAAGACTTGGTTAGATGGCAGAACACTGAATAATGTTAGAGATACATTGTCATGACTAGGGAGTTAAAAATAGCAAAAAGGAAGACTGGGATAAACCATTTTGCAGGAATGGTGGCCATGTTATCTCCAGACTTGAGCACATCTTTGCCTTCTAAAACGTATTATGTAATTAAGAGAAAAAAATAACCAACTCACTGTGATTGACAATTAAAGCCCTGAACAGGGGTTGAGACGAAATTGTGGTCCATCAGCCACAAAGCTTTCTGGGTGAGTTGAGGCCAATCTCTTAGGTCAGCCTACTGTATCTCACATGATTCTGGTGAAGATAAAATGGACAGGGAGTATATTAACACTGCTTTCAACTGCTGAAGGAGTGGTAAAATACATTTGGAAAAATAATAATAAACAGAACAAGTCCAAATTTTTTGTATGTATGAATGTGCTGATTTCTCAATGCTTTGTTTTCTTGTTTTTTTTATATTATGCTTATCATTTTACACAGAGTCATCATATTTCACAGAGAAAAAATCATCGGTGTAATATAGAGACTTCCTGAATGTTTAACTCCAATCATATCAGTTTTACTATTCAAAAAAAAAAAAAAGAGCTAATAACTTATCTGAATAAGTCATATAAAAGCAAAGGGTCTGAAGCAAGTGCATTTATGTATTTGTTTTTGTAAGTATCTCAGCTTTCTTATCAAAGAGGTGCACAATAAAATGCCCTGTTTCAGAATTTCACTCAGTTAAGTTTGGTTTTGGAAATTTGGCTCCCTCTGTTAACATTCCAGCATGTTTTTTAAATCATGGAGCCATTAAAGAAAAAAAACCCAAGACTTATCCAGCTTTGTATTCCCCAGATCTCAGCAGCTTCTTTGTGGTCTCTGATTGAAAGAATTACAGAAAAAAATTAAGCTTTATCACAGAGGTAAGAGAAATGAAATGTTTTAGAAGAATGTCAAATTAAATTTCAGACAAATCAAGACTGAAATTCCCAGTGAACATTTTGAGTGACAGCATCAACTTCTCTGAATATCTGGCAATTTCATAAATGTCAGCAAAACCTATCTGTCTTTTCTATCTACACATGGGCACATACATACACACACTTTTATATTATCTAAATTGCTGTCCTGGGATTTCCAGCTGGCCCCTAAAAGGTAAAGCACCATTTGGAACTAATTTTGCAGGAGAGTGGGACTGGATGTAATTTTTGGACAACTACCTACCATGAGACTATCCATTAAGAAATAAGGTGAAACCAAAGAAGATAAGTTGAATATGGCAACACATTCCATGTGATCCCAACTGCTGCTAGGAATCTGCACATAATTTTTATTATTATTAGTCAGATTTTACTGTCTGGAATTTTAAAAAGTGAGAGTCTAAGGTTGTTCTTTGTAAAGAATGGTTGTGGCTTACAAGATTTGGGGTAATGAAATAATTGATGGTAGTTCTCTACAATGTACATCTGAAGAATCTTTTAAAGTTAACAGAATGTTCCTAAAATAGTTTTCTACCAATTCTAAAAACTCACTTTTTAGTTGATTAACAATATGGGATTTTTTTAAAAAAAATATAGTATTTCTATTTTTGCTTATCATGTATTATCCTCTATCACCATTCAATTAAATTTATAAAACATCTAATCTTACAAAACAAAAGCCATGATATATTAAGAATTGATCAAACATATTAGCTTTTTATTAGTACTGTTAATCTTCAGAAACTTGTTTAAGGATATCAGAATTTATAAAATTATGCACTCTTTATAATATCTGAGTTTGCTTGTATTTTAGGAACATATGTTTCTAAAAGGACACAACAGAAGAATATATTAGAGACAGAAATACATCTTTCTCCCTCTTTTTAACCACTAACTCTTCGATTCATATAACACACAATGGGAATTCATAACCAAAAGAGAAGTATTTTCTAACCCTGGGCTATTTAACTACTAAAAACATATACATGGGTGATAATGATCCAGTATTAAAAAGAATTGTTTATATTCAGAAAGGGGCTTTACCTTGATCAATATGTCCCTTAAACATAGTATCCTGGTTCAAAGCAGTACTATCTTTGAAATTCCAGATCAGAATGGTCATGCCATCTTGAATCAAACATTATCAGAATCCCATTTCCATTAATATTCTTATGATCAGAGGCATTAAGTCAGCCTCCTTCAACTGAAAGAATCAAGGCAGAGCAACTTTATATTTCAGTTAAGGTGTACCTCAAATAAGATTAGTGAAGTGATCCAAAAGGAAGCAAAATTTTAAAGATGCAGTTGGAGCAATTTTCAGCAGATCTTATTAAAGGCAGTATAGGAATCCAAATAAAATAAAGCCACTGGTAGCAGCTAGTCATTATAAATTAATCATTATATGGAGACTAATGTGCCCATATCTTGCAGTTGGGCTTCACAGTAAATACAGATAGCAAAGGCCTTTGGCCCAGTCCAGTGGGGCTTTTTTGATGCTGCATTTGTTGATGCAACAATATGGATTGAAAGGAAAAAAGCAGAACCAGTCTGCTGACTCTCCCTTCCTTCCTTCCTTCCTTCCTTCCTTCCTTCCTTCCTTCCTTCCTTCCTTCCTTCCTTCCTTCCTTCCTTCCTTCCTTCTTTCTCTCCTTCCTCCCTCCCACCCTCGGGGAAAATGAGAATGTATAAAGAATTTGTTTACTTATTTATTTGATTGTTTGTCAAACATGTACAAAATAGCAGGTATAAGAATGAACATAAACATGAACAAAGGAAGTAAATACAGACAAATGGGGACAGTAAGATAGGGACAATAGGCATGCTGGTGCGCTTATGCATGGCCCCTTTATGGACCTCTTAGGAATGGGGTGTGACAGTTTGAGTTTGAAGCTGTGAGAGTTTGAGGCTGTAACAACGGAGTCTATCCCCTGTGAGATCAGTTTTGCTGCATAACATAATAGTTAGACTGTAATTCCATTCCAAACTCCATTTAAATGCAATGGAGTTTCTGTTTTTTCCTGTTTTCCTCATTATTTTCATTTCATATTTTTCCTTCCCCCCTCCCTCATTTTTCTTCCAGTGACTCAGCAGTTTATAAGAAACTCTGTTTTTCAATCACTGTTCAGCTTGATAGTCAAGCACAAATTGCTGAGTTAATCAGAATGAAATGACAAGCAGCAACTTCTTCTTTCCATAACAAAAATACTTATTTCTAGAACTTCTCATGTAACAAGCAGTTCTTTAACTTTTAAAAGTGCAGTATACATTTACAGGGAATATTTTACATCCCCTTCCTCTATTGGCTGTGATGGTTGATATTTGGCAATAGCAAGCCTTCCTGTTGAATTTTGAAGTGTACACATTGAAAAGCCTGAAGTCTCCTGCCTTCTACATATTGTCAGACTATCTGGGTTGATGGAGTTGAAGGGGTTCGAAATACCCTGTTGATTAAGAAAGCATATATGTTTATTTCCAGATTGGACCTGGTCATCACCAAATTATAAATAACTATTTAGAACAACAGGGCTCTTCTAGACATCAGATTAAAGTATCTACATCCAAGATTGGAAAATTATCTGGCCTCCATTTAGACATACTTAATTAGGATGACTTCATCATCTTTCTGAATATTGCATCAAGTCATACCTCTTGTTGAGATAAAAGAAATAAATATCTGATAGAGTTGAATCTCATAGAATGAATCTCCCATGGAAATTAATCTTGTCAAATTATATCATGATATCAATAGTTTCCATTAATTTGATGCCACAGTAAAACTATACAATGTATGCATAAACATCATATTATACAGGTAACCTATAGAATTCTATATGCATGTACAAATTTCCAGCTTCCACTAAGAACACACCATCAAATCTGTCACCTATAACTAGACTCTATTCTCTGGTAACATTTGTTGACTCAACTGATAAAATGAAATTTAATGGAATGAAACCAGATATTCAAGAGACTGATTAACTACCCCAGTGAGATCAATATATAAATCAACAAAACCAGATTGATTTCCAGGGAGGATGAATTAAAAGGCAAACAACAAAACACTACTGGATGTTACCTGCCACTCATGTCATTCAAGCACAGTAATAATAAGCTACAGCCCATTCTGGAAAATGACACTGCTTTTTCATGCATTGGATGACAGGACCACACTTAGATATCGATATCTACCTAACCTGATCAGACTCTCATAAACAATACAAACATCTGTTCACAATTAAATATAGTGACAAAATAAACTAAATATATATCACTATCACTATATATTATCTATCTATCAGCTATCTCAATTCTAGAGAATAGGGTTCTCATTTGATATATTTAGGTAGAATAAGTTATACATGTACTGTATATAGTCAAACCTTTTGATGATAAATTATGTAGGAGATTATTGTAAAAACAGATTCAATAAGGTACGTATAAAATATTTTGTTTGAAGTCATTCAAGTACCACATTCCATGGATGAGGAAGAAAAATGGTTTCTGCTAACACATCTGATGTGTATAAAGTAGATGCACTGAAGAAAGATCATTTTACAATAGGGTATAATAAGGTTGGAGGGGAGACATAAAAGTTTATTTCAGTAGCCTGTGGTGCATAAATGCCTCTGTATATTTGTTAAATCTGTTTCTGACTTTCCACTATTGGTGTGTAAGGTGACAAATGCAAATACAATATAGTGCAATAAAAGAGCAATATAAAGGGGAAAAAACATACGAAAGGCAAAGCAGAAGGGTAAAATGATATAAGTAATCATAATTGAGGCAAAGTCTGCATACATTTTCTTTATCTTTACAGTCTTTCCAGTGCATTAGGTTTGCCGCCAAAGACCTATCTGAACAAGTTTACCTTTTGGTAGAGAGCTATTTGAGATGGTCAGAAAATCATCCCGCCTCCTGAAATTCCTTCTAGAATAGCCACAGACAGACTCATTTGAATTTCTGCCAAATGTGCTTCAGAAGTTGGCAGAACAGAAGGAAAGGTTTTCATAAAGATACTCACCTGGAGGAATGTATTTTAAAAAAAAACAGATATAAAGTTATACACAATTTTACAGAGCATGAACAGTACTTTGAATTACTCCTGAAAATAACTGGTATGTGAGGTAACTGCTGCCACACTGAGGTTGTACGTTCCCATAACCAGATCTGGTTGATTAAGAACCTGGCTGTAGCATTTTACTATTGGTAGCTATCAAGCATTCTTCCAAAACATTGACACATAAAGCAGGATCCAGTAAACCAGAGAAGATGTGGTTATGTTTCCCTCTGGCTTGGTCTGAACATATGATCTAAACCCATGGATATTATATCCATGCAAAGCAACATAGATTTACTACCACAGATTAATTTGGGCATGGAGGTGAAGGACAGCTCTTCTAGTTCATACTGACTTTGTGGGAAAATGCTGAGAACGACTCTGAAGTAAACTAAAGTAAAGCAACAAGACCACTTCACTTTGAAATTAGAGGACTGCATTGCTGTGCAAAGTAACAGTGAGGGCATGTTTCACCCATTCTTAAACTTGTCAAACTCTATCATGATTTCAATAGTTTCCATCCCGCCATTAATTTGCCTTCATCAGTGTATGTCTTCAAATACCCATAAATTTGGATTTCAGGAATCCATTTCTAGTCAAGCATAATGCCATAGACCTAAATGGTTTTTCAATTTATTTTTACCCGATGACCAAACTGCATTTTTAAAAAAAACATCTTTTCATTGGCAGTTGATAGGAATTGCAGCCTGGAGTTCATCGGTTAGAAAAGACTGCTCAGTGGTTGTTGTTATTTTAGTGTAAAATCATATTCCTCCATACTTGCTTTTCTATGTTTTGTTTTGAATATTCATTCACCTTAAATCACAGTGAACCGTATCCCAGAGCTGTTTTTTTCTTGCAACGAACCGCTACTGTCTGCATAGACAGGCACTTAAGTTTGCAGTCCTGCAGGCAAGCAGCCCTTCTCTTGATGAAGAATGTGATTCTGGGAAGAAGCCAACCATTGCTGGATATACTAGGCTTCTAGTATGTCAAGGATATTTTTCCTCTTGGGGGGAAAGGGAATAAAAATGATATTCCAGCAGTTGCAATCTGAAATAGAGCAGTCCAAGAAATTCTCCTTCATGTGCTTTTCCCAAGAGCGCAGAGCAACTCATAAAGGAAAAATCTAGGAGGGAATTTACAGAATGAAAATGATAGCTTCTCCAGACAAAGGAGTCTTTTTTTTTTTTTTGGAAGGTCTGAGAAATTAGTGGATTATATGTATGTATAAATGATAGCTACAATGGACAGAAAAGATTACTGAAATGATTTAGCCCATCAGGGTTCTTTCCCTTGGAGAAGCAGCCTGGCTCAAAAAGAAAGAAAGAAAAAAAGAAGAAAGAAAGAAAGAAAGAAAGAAAGAAAGAAAGAAAGAAAGAAAGAAAGAAAGAAAGAAAGAAAGAAAGAAAGAAAGAAAGACAGAAAGACAGACAGAAAGAAAGACAGAAAGAAAGAAAGAAAGAGAAAGAAGGGGGAAAAGAAAAGGGAGGGAAGGAAGGAAGGAAGGAAGGAAAGGAAGGAAGGAAGGAAGGAAGGAAGGAAGGAAGGAAGGAAGGAAGGAAGAGAAAATGAGTTCCTTTTTCTTTTCTAAAGATTTTAAAATATGCTTTGAATATCTGCAAAGCAAGAATGTTTGTAAAATAGAACGATGGAGCCTCATTTGGAAAAATTATATCAATTTATTTCTTTTTCCATATGATTTCATATATCCATAGCCTCTCTTGGGGTGTGAGCACGAACCTGGCCACATTTTTCCAGGCTGACATCATCTGTTTCACTCTCACTTTCACATCCTGCCTTAAACTGCCTGCATGCACATCAACAAGGGTGGGGAATGGGGGTGTATTGATATTTGATAGGAGTAATTGTGTGCACTGCTGTTTTAGGCTAACTCTGGCTATACACTGCTATGTCAACAAAAGTCACTTTTGCCATATGGAAACCTAATTAGGTCCGGACAATCTGTTCCAAACACTGCAGAATTTCAAGTCATTTTTAAAAAGCAGTTGGATTTTATCTGATGAAATATCTAACAGCAAATCTTTGTTAAATAAATCTTATATTTCAGAGTTAGAATTTACTTTGAGTGGAAGATAATAAAAATTGAGATTTTAATTATGTGTAAGTGTTTGTAAATGTATTGGGAAAGAAGTACTGTATTTCTTTCACTTCTTCAGTAAAAGTTTAATCTAAACTGGGTGCCAAAGTACCATGATTTTAAAGCCATCATAGCCATGCCTTTTTCATTTTTATGCTAAAGTAACACAATGCAAATGAACACCTGACTGTGGATAAAAAGACATTTTAATCTTTTGCCTTCTTTTCTGTTAAATTGCATAGAGGTTTTTTTTTGGGGTGGTGATGGTGGTGATTGAGTAGCAAATACTGCCTACAATTGGACCTCAATATATATCGGCATGTCAGCTCTGGGAAAAGACTCAGGAAATAGGTATCAATGTATAGTACAAAGATACTTCAGTGGCTTCTGCCTTTTACAATTAACCATCAACAGTAAAGGAATGAGCGGTCAAGAAAAATGCCACAGACTAGTACTTACTAAAGCAATCATGAAAGCTCTGGAAAAGATATTCAGATGCTGTGATATCTTCTATAACGACAAAAAGCACAGTGCAAGCCAGGGTATTTCCTCTGACACCCCATGGAAGGACAAATTGAAGAAACAGAATAGGAAAAGTATTGATACTTTTAAACTTCAGTGATTATTGAGAACGCTGTGGACAGCCACAAAACAAACCCATGGATCATTGAATAAATCAACTCAAATTCTCACTTGATGCACAAACGATCAAGCTCAAATTGATCACAACATCATGTGAAGATCTAGCTTTCTGGAGAATGCTCTAGGTGAGGAGTGTCAAACTCAAGGTCCACAGGCTGGATCCGACCCAGAGGGTGCTTAGATCTGGCCTGCTGGACTGGCTTGGAGACAACAAAGGACTGGCCTGTGGTGCCTGTGCCAGTGAAAACGGACCTTGGGAGGTTACAGGAGGCCTCATAGCGGAAAATTGAGCTCAGGAGCCAGTTTTCGCTGGCAGAATGCTCTGCACCATAGATGCCCAAAACACAAGTGATGTTGAACTGGCGATGCCTACCCTGGCTACTCCCACCCTGGCCCCCTGAGGTCAAACACAATCCTGATGTGGCCCTCAATGAAATCAAGTTTGACACCCCTGCTCTAGGTGAAAGGAAAGTGAAGAGGATGACCAGCAGCGAGATGGATGGACTCATTTATAGTGAAAGTTGGTACAGTGTTGAAAGACATTGAAGACCAGGCTAGGAACAAATCATCATGCAGAAAATCTGTGTGGTTGATAAGAACTGACACTGACTCGGTGGTACCTAATCAATTGGAACAAAAAGGACAAGTGCTTTGTTATCCAGAAAAGCTTAGTTTCTACATCTAGTTCTCTCTTACTCCTGATAGGCTTTCACAATTCTGATAAGCAAAAAGCCAAAAACTGATTGGGGGTTAGTAGGAAATTGGAAATACTTGGCTCTTAACACTCTTTTCCATCCCAGATGCTTTACCTGACATGTTTGCCATTTAATATTAATCTGTTGCTTCTCCTGTAGAACATCCCAGGCAGAGGGATCCTCCCAATATGTTTGTATGCAGTTTTAAGAACATGTGGGCCTGAGCACTATGATGTGGAATGCAAATAACATCTCAAAATCTAGTTTTGAGTCAAATGGCCTAAACAGAGTTAATACATGACTCGAGATTTTATAGCAAAATCTGCTCCCAAAATGATTCCATTACTTGAAATAATTTTCCTTAGTGGAATCATATATCAGATACAGTTAGTTTTCCAGTAATTCCAGTTAAATGTAACCTAATCAATGCTGTGTTGCTTGTGTGTGTGCCCTTCCCCATGACTGTTTTGTGATATTGCCAAGAATTGTCTAAGGCTGTTTGTTTGGGTTTTTTCCCTACATGCAATTATGTCTGGACTCAAAGCTGGAAGGTTTTGCAGACATCATTTGTACTTCCCAAGACTTGGCTTAAATACAATCTTAAATTTAATAACCAGCTCCAGAACAGAAGCAGATACTCCATAAATCATTTTAATGGAGAAACAGAACATTATAACCTGTTTATTTTTAGCTAACTTTCTCACAGATGAGAAAATTTTGAATGTGCATATTATTGTTACATCTCTATGTGAACATATGTACCTTGTCACAAATAAATTCGTTTAATCTTGGTGCCCCACATAAATATGCATATTTTTTCTATTTCTAGAAACATTCCTAAGTATGTTCATTTGTGTCCATGGGGGATTAAGATGGAGCAACTCCTGAAATCTACATCACACTATCATGATGCAAAGCTTTCTTATTTGCATAATAATGTCATACAAATGTTCATCATGGTTTAACCTTGCACTGTCACAATGCATGTGTAGTCATTTTGACAAACTCTTGGATAGATTGCTTATTCTCTATATATTTTAAATCTCCAGCCATGCACAAGTAGTTGTTCTGTGATTTATAGGATTGATCTGATTTGGGATTTTTGAAGATTTAATTTGTTTTTGTATAGAAGATTAGGCATATTGGTTTGGTTCATGTTATACTTAGCATGCATGTCGAATATTAACAAACCTAAGTAATAACAGAAGAGTGTACAACCTGAGCCAGTGGATGTTATGTTGCTGCTTAAATCTTTTCAGTGGGATCTTAACATTCCAGTAGAATCTAAAAACAAGTATGATTTTAAAAATTATGGCATGTCAGTCATGATATAATTTCCAAAGGACATAAATCATATCAGTGATTTGATGTCATGATACATGTATCTTAATTGTTCTCATTGTTTCTCTGCAGACATTCATACCCGAGTTTCTCCAAAGTTTGCCATTTTTCATGTGACAGAAGTTGAAAACTGTGGAGAATAATGAATTTACTTTCATTATTACATTAAATTTATTCCAGTCATCTCCACCTTCTTCTCTTGATCATGCATAATTTTGTGACCAATGGCTGAGGCATACTTCTCAAAGTCCAAGTATACCTCACTGTGAAAATATAGTTGAACATGAAAAGTGTGCATAGAATTATATGGGTTATGGGAAATTTTTGAGAATAAAGAATCTTAGATGTAAAGAATAACAAATTAATTATGTTATAATAATAGCCAGTCACTTAATTTGCCAGTGAATGTTAGCTTAAAAGAAAGAGCTGTGTTACAGGTTCTGTATTACAGTTTTAATTGATATAATCCTGAAAGAAAGTAAGAGGATAGGGGGCACGCACTCTGCAAGATTGTTGTGGTATTGAGGTAAACCAGATAGAAGACCAAAATCCAAACATGGTACAAGAGGCCTGTGAAGAACAATTAAGATTTGCTTCATCAAAGATATTTGTACCACATGGCAAAGTAGTTTTCTTCACTGAAAAAAGTAAAATGCACAGATAAAGCACTTAATATTGACCCAAAACTTCCTGAGTACTGCTTCCAAAGCCAGGAGAAGATTCTGCACATAAACTACTTGGTTAGAAGCCTTCTCAGGTTTTCTGAAGAACACGCTGGACAAAGTATAGTAATGTATCCTTCACGATGGCTCACCAAAGCTTGAGCAAGATGTTTTGGAAGAGGAGAGTGCTGTATTCACTGAAGCACATGTCAAAAGTTTATTTGTCAGAGTGTAGCTAATCAAAATGACATGGCCATTTTGCTTTCAAGGAAAGGGAGGTGACTTAATTGCTTCAAGAAAGAGCTTCAATGAAGTGATTTGTTTGAATACTCAAAGAATCTCTTTGAAAATATGCATTGTTCTATGATTCAACATTTATTGTTACAGGGGAAACAAGCATGTACAGAGAGAGAGGGGGGGAGAGGGAGGAGGAAGAATATAAAGCACACATTCATGCATGACTGACACTTATCAATCATTGTATTGCCTGCATCTCCTATTTGGTGGGTTGCAAAAAAACATTTAAGTAGCCTTTACATTATAATCAAATGATGCAAAACATCATTCTTTGCACATATCAGTAGTTTTCAGTATGGACTATATGCCCCCCCCCCAGCCTGTTATATTTTTAGAAGTTACAGAAGTAAATGAGGCTTAGAAGGTGACTATGAGGGAAAAATGGTTTAGAACCTCGGATATAGTTGACCCAAAGTGTGGGTGAGGCTGGGCAGAGAAGATGAGTTGATGTATAAATTATGCCATGGTTGCAAAAAGAGTGATCTCTTTTGGGTTGTTTATTTTTTTATTTTTTTTTATTTTCACATTTGGAAAAATATTCTGCTAATATTGACTGCAAGGCTGAGAAAATGTTATGTTTTGTCTTCACTGGTGGCTTGGATTGTTGGCCTAGTCTATTAAAAATGTTTATCTTTCCTCACAACATTCTGAGATCGTTTCTGGTTTACATTCCCTTGTTAACTTTTTCATTTTATAGCCAGGTCTTCTATGACAAGATTATTCCATGTCTGTGCTGGTCGTCTGATATCTAATTGCTTACCTTTGTTTTGTACAAGTCAGATGTCTACAAAGTTAATTGTTTATAAGTTTCTAGAGACCTAGTATTTGTCTTGCTGGGTATTAATGTGCCCGATTGTTACTATTTCCATACCTCCACCCTGATCTTGTCTTCTATTCGATTTAAAATTTTGCCTTCTTTGCATACTTTCAGCCTTCCCCCAGCCTTATTCTATATTGCTTCAAACTATTTCAGTCTTTTTATAGAGTTGTAAAATATCATTAGGCTATCAAGTTCAAGTCTTGGATCATTTCATGGTCTAAACTAGCCCTCCACAGGTTGTGCCTTTGTATGAGTCGTCATTGTATGCAAAGATGGGCCACCATTCACAACCACCTTTCTCTTTGTGTTACAGAAAATGCCAGTGAGGAAAATCCACTGCAAAGCCAATGCTCCATCTGGATCTTTTTTTGCACGGGACAATACAGCAAATTTCCTATCTTGGTGCAGAGATGTGGGAGTGGATGATACTTGTCTCTTTGAATCTGAAGGGTTGGGTATGTATCAGCCAGTAACATGAGGCACTTTTTAGTATATTGCACTATACACCACATATGTTTTTAATGATTTTCATGGGATATAATCATGAGATCACGTTCTGTTTCAAAATGTAATTTTATCAATGATGTCATTATTTCTCCTCCATATTGTTTGCAGAACTCAAGACTTTATAGTTTCTTTACTTTTGGAATAATGTGCATTATTTTAAGGGTATAATAATAATTCAGAGTTTCGAAGAAAATAAAAAGATTTCAATAAATAGGTTAAAAAGACTTGATTCAGCTCTGATGTGTTTTAGATTGTAATCAATATAAATCTTCCCCATAATTTTGATGCCCATAGCTTCACAGTGGATATTTTAAATTTCTTGACAAGTACACTTGCTCAATAGACTAGTACTCTCTGCAACTGGCTATTTGGAGATTACAGAAATGCTGCTATAATCTCTGTCATTGTTCTCCAGATATTCCAGAGGATGGGAATGAGGGGCAAGGCATGGTGGTATCTTGATTTTAGGAAAGATGGAGCAGCTCTGAGGAGCTAAATGGATCAAGGCAGAAGTTCTTTCTCTTGGAAAATTTCACCTTGTAATTCCAAAGGAAACATTGTTTTCTCTGGAACAGCATATAATCAACTATGAATCAGAATTCAGAATTCAACTCTCCCACTTTGCTAAGACTTCTAAAACCCTTGGCATTGTGAGGACTTGAAGTGCATCTCTGATTTCAAGTTGGTGTAGCTATTGAATGGAGAAGGATCTTTACATAGAGGCTAATTTGATACTCATTCATTTGGGAGGTTAATACATTGATTACCTTGATTACATTGTGTGATTGCTATGCATGCCAGAAAAACTGAATGATGTAGTTGTTGTATCACTTCAAAACAAAAGAAATAATTGCATTACTGAATTTTTCTAAATTATTTTGAAGAAAGGGCAGTTTTCTCTTTATTTACCTGTTGTCTGCATGTAGTAGGTTTAAAAAAAATCTGGGGAAGCATTTAGATAAGCAACCACTTAAAATATATTTAATAGTAGTAGTATTCTGGAGATCTTTATCATATTTCCCGCCTAAATGTTTTAGCCCTAGATCATTTCTCAGTGAAAATTATTCAAGAAAGTGAGTAAAAATTCAGACTATACAACTCATTATACTCAGGATTTTTCTATTATGTGCTATTATTTCTCTAATCACAATTAGCATTCTTTATCTTACTGATCTATGTAGTTTACCCGGTAGTTTCAAAAATTATTGAGTTTTAAATGTTATTCATTTAGCTCTTAATAACTAAAGCAGACCCACAGTTCAACTGTATGCTTATAACTTTGTAGTATGTGCATATCCTTATTCTATGATTAGACTTATTCTGCTTCTTCCAGCTTTTTTTCTGATTATTTGGCTTACTGGACAAAATTGTTCTGCAAATTCTCAATAACATTTGTAAAAAATGGCAAATCAGAAAAAGATCTTAAGCATAATAACTGATAATCACTTGCTTTCTCAGATGATCCTTTTTTAAAAGTATGCCCTGAATAAATAAAGGAACAAAGGACTCATATATAATTATTTAATTTTGGTATCTTAATAATAATAAAATCAAATATATACAATACCAAATTTAATATCAAGATCTTTCAGTTAGTAATTTCTTCTGCCAACTATATATGTTATGATTTTCATGTTTAGATCATGAATGATCAAACATTAAGGACAAAGATGAAATTAGCACCATTGGATAATACTTGCTATGAGATTATATGGGAACATACTAAATTGCTTTGTGAACATACTAAACTGTTTTAAAGAACTGCAGATAATTGCTAATATCATGATTCCAGATACGTTGAAGTTCCTTTTTGCCTTCCAATGGGAAATAACATATACCTCATCCCTGTAACTTAATTCTTGAATCACCTTAAGAAATCCACAATTTTCATAGTTAATAGCTACCTGAAATATACTTTATGAAAAATTGATCCATACTGTATTGATTATTTTTTCAAATACAGTCTAGGTATATTTGATTATTGAGGAGGGGTGCAAATCAGACCTAATATGCCAATACTATGTTGCTCTGCTTTTCAAATCAAATTACTATTAATCTACAATAAGACAAAGTTGGATAATTTTTAAAAGTTAAGCAATGTTGGACCTGGGTAGATCTGGATAGCAGATAACAAGGATATTCCAGGACTTTGTGTTAGTCTGGGAAAGTTTTTTTTTAATAAAAACATTCTGGAAGAAAATAATAAATCACCCCTGGTGTAGAGGTTTGGTTCATTGGTTAAAAAAATAGAAATCCAATTAGAAATCCACTAGAAATCCAATTATTTTACATCTCCAGGAGATAGAAATGGATGTTGCTTGTGTCCTTGAATTCATATCTAGAATTCAACTGAATGTGTGATTTTAAAAATGGCATAGAACCATTTTAAAAATAACAGGATGGAAAGACTCTTGCCTTACATTGATTTACTGCTAGCTACTTCATTCAGAGAAAAAGAGGAATCAAATGACAATATCTTGTACCTTGCATCAGATTTGTACCACAAAGGCACTGGTTCAGGTAAAATCCTCATCTTTGTAGTGTTTTGTACTCCTTTTCATTCTTACAACAGATCTCTTTTGATACAAAATTTGGGACAACTTTTTTGTCTCAGGATTGTATTTCAGCAGAAGATGAAAAGAACCAGTTGTTTATTTGGAAATGAAATTCAGCTATTGTGATGGAAGATGAGCCTAGTGAATCAACTGAGACTTCTGTTTTCCACCACTCAAAAGGTTTTTGAATATGTGTAACTCATATCTGAGTTGCAAATGATCTGTTTGTCTTCTGTATTGAACTTCCTTATCTTACATTTTTGTATGTGAGAATAATGTGTTCACATTGTGTTCTTCGCTACCATCGTTACTCATGTTGATTACATAATATATATCTATTGATAGCTGTAGTTCTGTTAAATTGTGTTTAAACACACTGATATGCTAATAAAATTGCAAATTTTGCCCTATTGCTCCATAAGAAAAAACCCTGTAAACTCATAGAACAATAATTTAGGTTTGTAAAAGAATACGCCTTCCTTCAAAACAATTTTCTTGGGTAATTTAGAACGTTGGAAAATCATGTTAAATTCTTATAAGGAATTGAGTCTGAAGTCAGAAATAATAAAATCATCAATCTTTAGAATGAACCAAAGTATTACAAAGCCAGATACATTTTTGAGGTTCCCAGAAATCTTCATTAGCAAAATGAAGAACTCAATAGAGTTATTTTCACTTTCATTTGAAGCTTCAAATATATTTTCAGACAATTGTTCATTTAGTTTTGATTGTATCCACTTAATTTTAATTTTAAAAAGACTGTAACAACAACCTGGATCACAAGAAAAAACTTATCCTGTCTTGTTTCCCATAATAGCCAATTAATTGCTTCTTCTGACCATTTAGTAGTTTTGATTGTAAATAATTGCCATGACTAGTAGCTATATAACTATGATCAGATATTCCACTATTTAAAATATTCAGAAGATTAATAGACATGTTTTTTGAAGTGTTTGTCCCCCTCCTGTTATTGAAGATACTTTCTTAAAGGTGGTCTTAATTTCACTTCTGCTAATGACTGGTTTTCAACTTTACTGCAACTATCTAGAAGTGTTAGAGCTATTAATAATTACACAAAGAAATAAATATCTATGGAGATTCTCAGTCATCCAGATCATGGTTGTCCCAAACGTGCTTTTTCAAGAAGCAACTGGACTTTCTGGTTTTTCTTTGAAGATGTTTCACTTCTCATCCAAGAAGCTTCTTCAGCTTCTGAGGAGCTGCAGAAGCTTCTTGGATGAGAAGCAAAATACCTTCAAAGAAAAAACCAGAAAGTCCAGTTGCCTCTTTAAAAAGCACCTTTGGGAAAATAAATAAATACATTTACCAGATCATGATAATGTTGTATAAACATTTTAATGACTTTACAGAATCCCCTTCCTCTCATCCTTCATTTTAGCATACCATCTTCTAATATGACTTTAGAGAAGTATCCACAGGCTATGAATTATGACAGTCCAAAGTAATTTATTTTATTGCTTGCTTTCCATCAGTTTCTGAGATCATAGTACAAGCAAAACTAAGCCTACAGATTACTCAGTGACTAGGGCTGGCATGCAAATCCCTTAGAAGATAGATACAAGAATTGGCCACTGATAGTATACCCAGACAACTATAGTAAAACTTTTTAAAACAGCAACCCTTATTGTAGAACCATTCCAGGAGAACCATTTCTCCTGATTGTTTGGAGAAAAGAAGCTGTTTTGGAGTGAACATCTGTTCTTTCAGTTATATATCAGCTCAGTCATCTCTGCAGGAAGGATAATATTTAATTCCTTAGATATTTTCTAAGAAGACTCTTACAAAAAGTAACATAAAATAACCAATAGTGTTCAGAATGTACTGTCAAAATGGAATTAAGTATATACAGTATCTATTTCATTTCCATGGGGATTTGGGAGAGATTGGACAAAGAAAACTATAAAACTGTTATTGAAACTAGTGGTGGCTGAAACTAAGTACTTTTTTGCATACTAAATCAATACCTGAACACTTCTTTTGTGTACTAAAAATACAAAGTCAAAAAGCTCCTAGTTCAAAAGTTAGAGATCTTAATGGCTGCTCTTCAGGCAGTTGCTAAGAGGTAACGTTGGCTGTGGGGCTTAAAAAAATCTTACATAAGTTCTTTTCAAGCAATCAGTTTTTAAATCAAGCATATACATGGGTGAAAAATGGAGATGTAAGTATATTTCTGCCCTTTATTCTTCCTGAATTCCATACCTTCAGCTGGGTTTCTGAAAGTGGAAATGAGCTCACATCGCTTTGAGTGTGAGTACCTCTTTCCAAAGAGTTCAGCTCCGTAATAAAACACAGGGTACCACATTATCAGGAGACTGTATGCATATTCAAGCAAATAAGAATTACTATTTCTTTTTTGAATGCCAGCTAAATCTGTAGAAGTCAGGATAGAAAAGATGGGGCCAATCTGCACATCCCATTCAGTAGCCAAATTGAAGTCCTACACATGCTCACCTGAACAAGCTAACTAGCTTCCGAGAGTTCCTAAGATAGAACATCAGCTGGATCTGCAGAAGAAAATATTGTCTTGCCTTTTTTATAATTTATTAGTAAAATGCAGGATGATGTCATCATAACTATTATGATAATCCCATTTAAGACAACAGCTGAGTTCTACCTCTGTCTTATCCCAAGTCACTTATTTCCTGCATGTGATGAATACTGTAACAGCATTCACAGTTGCTACAAGCATGCTTCTTATGATACAGTGCTAGGACTTGTGGACTTTAAAAAAAAATCTTCTGTCATTTGGATCCCTTTGAAATATTTCCTTTTGTAGATCTGAAGCCATCTTTGTAAAAGAACCACCCCCCCTAGGTAATTAATTTGGATTTTCTTTCCTCACCTTTTCAGAAAAAGAAAGGCACTTTGAAGGATTTTCCTGTTTGTTGTTTACGGTCTCTCCAGTAAAGTGAATTTGGTAGCTCCCAGACAAAGTGCCTTCTCTTGAACTGCCCTGTCACACCTGCTTGTTGATGTCTGTCTGTCTTCTCTTTCAGCATCAATCACCTTTTTAAAAAAGCTTCTGATCTTTTTTAATCAGATTACACTTTCCTGGATTATGCTGTGTTTGTCTTTTAATATACTATACTTATATATTTTTGCATGCATATTTGGCTTTTCTCACATAAGCTACTAAGAAATTATGATTGAGGGATGGATATAAAAAAACAAAATCAGCTGGGTTTCAATCAGCTATTTCATTACATGACGGTTTTTTCCCTCATTTTTTCAATACCCTTTCAGCAGAGGACTAAATAAATCAATGGCAACTTGATATCCTTTGACAGATTAAATTCTCCATCTGGAAATTATGTAACAGAAAGTCCCAGTTGTTTGGGGTTTTTGTATAGCAATCCATCTTCAATTTATAATAGTAGAATGAAACTTAAAGTGAATATTCCATAGCTGAGTTAGTTCTTTCAAAGAGCAAAACTAAAAAGGAAAAGATTTCAGTGTTTTGTTTTACAAAATGATTTACTTGGCTATCATCTGAGTGATGGAAACCTGACTAAAATCATTTCCTCAAATGTATTTAATTATTTGGCAACTGAACAATTTACTAAGATATTTCCTTCTGTTTTACCTTACTCCATGCTAAACATATATTAAAGGGATGACTTGATCACCTTTGGATGCTTATTTAAATGAATGACTTAGTAGATATATTTCCTATCTACAGTACAAATACAAGCTGGAGGAAAATTAAGAAAAAAAATATGCTAGACAGTGTTTGGTGATGCTGTGAAATATGTTCTGGTGTGACGTTATTGAAAACATGTTGATTGCAATGATTTATGAAAAACTTCATGACTTTATAGCTCTAGCACTCTGGCAGTTGCCAAGGCAACTTAGCCTTTTCATGAAGATGTATGAAAAAAGTGTGTAGATGGATAATGGGCATACTGTAGAAGATTCTTGTTTTAATTCCTCTTTTACTTCCTGTCTTATTTTCTGTGCTCATTTCCCACATTGTCTTGATTAATCTAATTCCTTTCAACAGCCTTGTCCCGCAGTAACTAATGGAGAAAAGAAAGGGAGGGCTTAAGTGATAAATCTCTGAATAATTTTTCAGTAGATTTGTAAGAGGCTCTTCCAATAATTAATCCTTGGCATTAGGGCTGCCATTATGTTGATCATTTATCTCATTGTGTCATTGTTCTCCACTTGCAAGATATGGGTATTAATGGATTCAATGACTACATATTTATGCAGGGAATTTGAATGGTTGAGCCTGGAATCTCTACCATAGATGCAGGTTTATGCTAGATCTGTAAACAAAACATCCCAGGATGTCATATACAGGTGAAACTCGAAAAATTAGAATATCGTGCAAAAGTTCATTTATTTCAGTCATGCAACTTAAAAGGTGAAACTAATATATGAGATAGACTCATTACATGCAAAGCAAGATAGTTCAAGCTGTGATTTATCATAATTGTGATGATGATTATGGCTTACAGCTCATGAAAACCCCAAATCCACAATCTCAGAAAATTAGAATATTACATGCAATCAATAAAACAAGGATTGTACATAGAACAATATCGGACCTCTGAAAAATATAAGCATGCATATGTACTCAGTACTTGGTTTGGGCCCCTTTTGCAGCAGTTACTGCCTCAATGCGGCGTGGCATGGAAGCTATCAGCCTGTGGCACTGCTGAGGTATTATGGAAGACCAGGATGCTTCAATAGCGGCCTTCAGCTCTTCTGCATTGTTCGGTCTCATATCTCTCATCTTTCTCTTGGCAATGCCCCATAGATTCTCTATGGGGTTCAGGTCAGGCGAGTTTGCTGACCAATCAAGCACAGTAATCCCACGGTCATTGAACCAGGTTTTGGTGCTTTTGGCAGTGTGAGCAGGTGCCAAGTCCTGCTGGAAAATGAAGTCAGCATCTCCATAAAGCTCGTCTGTGGAAGGAAGCATGAAGTGCTCCAAAATCTCCTGGTAGACAGCTGCATTGAACCTGGACTTAATGAAGCACAGTGGACCAACACCAGCAGATGACATGGCTCCCCAAATCAACACAGACTGTGGAAACTTCACACTGGACTTCAAGCATCTTGCAGTGTGTGCCTCTCAATTCTTCCTCCAGACTCTGGTTCCTTGGTTTCCAAATGAGATGCAAAAGTTGCTCTCATCAGAAAAGAGGACTTTGGACCACTGAGCAACAGACCAGTTCTGTTTTTCTTTAGCCCAGGTAAGACGCTTCTGACATAGTTTGTTGTTCAGGAGCGGCTTGACAAGAGGAATACGACATTTAAAGCCCATGTCCAGGATCTGTCTGTGTGTGGTGGCTCTTGATGCACTGACTCAGTCCACTCCTTGTGAAAGTCCCCAACACTTTTGAATGGCCTTTTCCTGACAATCCTCTCCGGGCTGCGGTCACCCCTGCTGCTTGTGCACCTTTTTCTTCCACTCTTTTCCCTTCCACATAACTTTCTATTAATGTGCTTTGATACAGCACTTTGGGAACATCCAACTTTGTTTGCAATTACCTTTTGAGGCTTTCCCTCCTTATGGAGGGTGTCAATGATGGTTTTCTGCACAATTGTCTGGTCAGCAATCTTTCCCATGATTATGATTCCTACTGAACCAGACTGAGAGACCATTTAAAGGCTCAGGAACCCTTTGCAGGTGTTATGGCTTAATTAGCTGATTAGAATGGGATACTTTGAACCTAGAATATTGAACCTTTTCACAATATTCTAATTTTCTGAGATTGTGGATTTGGGGTTTTCATGAGCTGTAATCCATAATCATCTCAATTATGACACATCACGGCTTGAACTATCTTGCTTTGCATGTAATGAGTCTATCTCATATATTAGGTTCACCTTTTAAGTTGCATTACTGAAATAAATGAACTTTTGCACAATATTCTAATTTTTCGAATTTCACCTGTAATATAATAAAATACAGTTTGTCCACTCAAAAGTATGCACTGCACAGGAAAGTAAAAAAGACACAAAAATTGAACTTTACTTCATTTTAAATAGGGCTTGCCTTCTATACTTGGCAGTTTTCAGGTTCTAGAATCCTTGCCAGCATGGCTTTTACTCTAGAATAGGCAAGGAAAACTTTGACACTATCCATACAGTATACAGTTAATCCTCAACTTAAATCTGTTTGCCTAGTGACTGTTTATAGTTACAACTAAACAGCACTGGAAAAAAGTGACTTATAACTGGTTTTTGCACCAAAAACTGTTGTAGCAGTCTTCATGGTCACATGATCAAAATATGGGTGCTTAGTAGCCAGCATGCATTTACAATACCGGTAGTTACAGCATCCTGTTGTCACGTGATCATCATTTACAACTTTTACAGCCATTTTCCAGCAAACAAGGTTAATGGAAGGGGGCCAGAGTTGTGTCACAGCCACATGATTTACTTCACAATTGCAGTGATTTGCTTAACCATGACAATAAAAGTTGTAGAATTGGGTAAATCTTCTTTAACAACCACCTTGATGAACAATGGAAATACTGGTCTAAATTGTAGTTGTAAATCAAGGACTACCTGTAGAGTTCTTGGGGTGGACAAGTGATTCCAATCCCGGCCACTAATTGCATCTGGATCTACATAATGAATCTCAGGGTTATAGATGTCTCAAGTCAGTAATAAGTGCCAATTATATTGTAATATTTGTTGTTGCCTTTTGTTTTCTTTCTGAGAGTGATATCCAGTGCATGCCTCAATTATTAATGGGGCAGATTCACACATTCCATCAATTAGATACTTGTGAAGCTGAAGTTCATGCAACAAATATGGCTATAATGGTCATGTCCAAATTTAATAAAAAGGGCATTGGCCTTTTTTATGTTACTATCTCAATGTTGCTCATCTTGGCCTCTTAATTCCATTCTTGGAATAAATAATAGATTCTGAATATGGGCTTCTTGCTTGTTTTATTGTAATTATGGATAATTCTGCTTATTTCAGGGAGAGAAAGAAAGGGCTGAGATCATTTAACATGCATTGATGCAACATTTGAGGTGAAGCCTGAACAGAGAGGTATAAAAGGCCCTTTTATCATATAATTGACATCTTTGTGCCTTTATATTAGCCATACCCAATTTAGAAAGTATGTTGTGCTTTTCCTGTCATAACACATGCTACAACACACATAGTTCTACTCAAATGAAGTGAATGTAACTCATGAAGGGGTAGGAAATTATGACAGGTTCTAAAGTATGTGCCATATGCATAGAAATTAAAAGCAGTTGTTGTAATTGCTTAAGTCAGCATGGCTGGTTCAGATCATAGCCTTCCTTTTATGGAATGTGATCTGTTTGGCCACATATCCTTTCAATTAGACAAATTACTTTCTTTAAAAGATCTTTTGTGACCATAGATGCAACTAAAAATAATCTCTTTGCGGATTATAGAATTGTTTGAATAATCAGGGCCCTGAATTTCTTTTCCAAATTGTTTCTTTGCAAATTGTTTGCATTAAAAGTTTGTTTTTTTCTGGTCAACTTGTTCTTCAAGGCATTCTTGGATTTGTAAATGAGATTACTATCGGGTCACATAAGAAAGTTTGTCTTTAGGTGGGAATCAGAGAGGAACTAGGAGCATTCCTTCTCCTTCTCTCTTTCTAGAATGGTGCAAATATAGGGTTTGGTTTGATTTTATTTTAACTTGAATTGGACCTTGAGGCAAGGTTGAAGTGAGTTCCAGAGATATCTTGGGAAGAATGAACATATGAACAGATTCAGAAAAATAGGTCTAAATCTTCCTGGAAGTAAGGAACTAATTACAAATGTAACCTCCAACCTCATGTGCATACACTCATGCACATACACACAAATGGTGGGTTTCAACCAGTGTAACAACTGGTTCAGTGAGCACATGCTTCATGTGTGGGTGCAGTATTTGAAAATTGCCCATTTTCAGCTCTAAAACATACTTCTATTGCAGCCCCAGTGAGTAAAACAGTTGAGGCGTGGCAATCCGCTGTGCCATGCAAATCAGCTGGGCTGAGAAACACGAAAATATGGGACAGACTAGGAAAGGGACGAGTGGGCGGGGTCAACTAATTGCCAGAACTGAGGGTTTGCCCAAAGTGGTCCGATCCAGTAGCAGCCCACTCCTGCACACAAATCACACACGCCACCATATGTGTGTGTCTTTCTCTGTGTGTAATGCTTTGTTAAAACATGCCATTGAGCTTTCACTATGACAGACTTGAGAAAGATTGTAGGTTTATTTCACACATAAGTTGCAGCTTTCTTTAGAAAATCAAATGGATAGGGAGCAATTGCCTGAATTATTTTTTCTATTTCATAGACTAGCTCCAGGGAGACACCTATCTTTTTCTCTGGCAGCGTTACATTGCCCAGTAGAATATATTCCATGTGTTCCTATTCAAAATAATCTGAAGACTGTATCAATGTAACTGTAGCTGTCTACTGTATAAGCTGTGCAGTAAATGCAGTGAAATAAATGAAAATCAAAATGCATCCACTAAACATATATAATTTTCAAACCACTGATGTCAGGTATATTTTGGATGTTGTACAGGTTGAGATTTACTCTAGCATTTGTTCTTACAACAGATACCTCTGCTGCTTATGTATTCTTCAGAAGCTTATGATCTGATTGATCTGATTGAAATGCCTTGATAGATGAAATGTACACACTAAAAATGATTATTCAGTCTGTTTAGATATGTAGATATGTCCCATTAGGTCCAGCTCTCATAATTGATGACAAATTTTGAGAATTCTTGTATGAATATCTGAAGAGCATGACAAAGAACCAAGTCGCTGGCATTTTCTTAAAGGCAAAAGGATGATGCATTAGACAAGAAATGTGCTGTAGTCAATGTAAAAGAAAAGTGTTGTAATCAATGGGATTAAGAGGGAGTTAAGATGAGAAGGAAACCAAAGAGGAAGTTTGCAAAACACCATTAACTTTTTTCAATTGCCAGTGGCACTTGTTACACAACAGAACTGAATGTATTTTATTGCAGATCTAAAATGAAGATCAGCCTATAGAAGTCCCACTTGTAATATTGCAAAACTTGGTTATGGTTGTGTAAGAAAACAAAGCAAAAGCAAAGCAAAAGCAAAGAAAAAGAGCTTGTTTTCTTATACATCGCTTATTCTCTATTGTTCAAACTTTTTTCTTTTCTTTTTGCAAACTACGAGGAATTTGAGTATTGTGTGGGTGGTTGCTATCTAGTGCCAAAAACTGTTTTAAAGTACGACAGTATTTTTTAACTGACAATCAATGGTTCTGTGTGCACTTGTTTTGTAAACATGCAATGCTCTATTTTCAAATAAGTGTGACTGTCCTGTGTTGTTTAATGGTTATAGGATATGGAGGCAATGAACCTTCATCTTTTTCTTCAAGAAATCTGCTGAGCAAGAAAAGGGTTTGCTTTTTAGCTATGCTAAGCATGCTAATATATGTGATTTATTTTTGGAGTGCTTCACTGTATTTTTTTTCCTTCATCACTAGTTCTTGTGATACTTATGCATACCTATGGCATACCTACATGTGATTGATTCTGACTCATTTTGATGCAACACACAGCAGGATTTTTACCACATAAGTGGACCTGGTCCTCATTTACAGTCTGTTTTAAATAAAAAGCCACCCAGTAAGCTACCCCTTATGATGTATCATTTTCAGCCTTACAACATTGAAATAAAATCTACATCATAAGTTATCCGTTTTCTGCAATCATGACTTCTCTGCAACCCCTTATGGCTTCCAATCATATGTGATGGTCCACTGATACAGCAATTATCCTGTGGGAGTGACACTGAATCTAATGGGCCTACATTTACTTACTTTGTTATTCCACCTTGCATGGCACCTAATCCTAGACTTATGGTTAAAATGCACTGTACAATAAAAATAAGAGTAACAAATAGTAAAGCCATGCTTGCCAACAGTTCATGCACCTCTCATTTGGTGCCTTATAAATTTGTAAGAGTGTAGTGTGTATTTATCATTAGCATGCAATGACATTTTCTCGATTGTCAGTTGTTTCTGTCATAGTGTCGCTGTCTAAAAGTTCAAATTATATCATTTGGAAGTTCTGCCCATGGTGAAACTCACTTATGAGTAGAAGTGTATTCCATTTCTTACTGTAGTGATCAAATTGATTGATTAATCCAGGATCTTTGCTATGGAATTACATTTTGAATGTAATTTTTTTCAAAGTACAATTTCGGAGTCTCATTTTTGGTATGTGGCAAAGACAGTCTGAGGTGATTTCAGTGAGGGGCTTTCCAAAGCAGCAAATGAATTAACTAATTCTCCTCCCTCTCAGTTGCATCAGAATAAGTCTTTTTTTAATTCTGTTGGTGTCTTTCACAAAGTTTGCTTGAACTATTCACAGTTTTGTGTTTCTTCCTGTGATTTATTTACTGTACATTTTTATTTGTGTTATTGCATAAACAATGAAACTTTAAAAGTTATTTAAAGTCAGTCACCCTCAACTGATACAGATTGTTTGCAATGTGGGTTTTTCCCCCCAGCATAATGTCAGTAGAACATATTGATAAAGATAATTTTAATCAGCGTTGAAGACTAGATACAAGAAAGGATTCAACAAAGGATTCAAACTAAGTGAACAATATTTAGAAAAGCTAATAACATTTCTTTTGTATATGAGATAAATGAAGGAGTCATAGGAAATAATCCTTAAGAATTGAAAGATACCCAGTTCTGCATACTAGGTTTTGGGCAAAAAATGAGTTATCTCCTTCAACCTGAAGGCAAGCTCCTCCTTGCTGGTTGTATGATTTAAATGATGTTTCTAAGTAATAAACAATCTTCTGTCTCCTAATTTAACAATTACTTTGTTTTAACTTCACTAATTGACATTCTGCATAATGTATAAACACTATATTTTTATAGGACATCCTTAATTTTTCTATATACCAAACTAAAATCCTTTTGGAAATTAAACTGTAAACTCTACAGACATTTTTTTTCAATATATATTTGAGTGTGTAACAAGAGCAAGTACATCTGAAAGTAATTATTTCCATGAATACGGCTATATAACTTGCATATGTACCACATTTTTATTTGTTTGTAACTACAATTGTCCCTGAAGTTTTGTCAAAGTCATAAGAAGGTACTTTTCAATTTAATATGCCTCATGATAAGGAAGATAAGAATAATGTAATTTAGCTTTTAAAGATTATGGCATTTCATAGATAGAAACAGTAATTCTAGTTCCACAAAATGCAAAACATTAAGTATACACTTCTATAATAATAATATTTTTCACCACTTGTTTTGTTCAAGAGCTTCTCTAGATAATCAGGAATGATAGTCTTGCTTTCATATACAATATGGCATCACACTCTTAACATAGCATGCATTTTTAATGGTTGAATGTTGTCTACATTGAACACTTTTGTAGGATCCAACTTTCACTTCTTCATGTTGTCCAATTATCACCTCTGTCATTTCTTGAAATGTTATATTGCTTTAAAAATTTGAACAGTTTTTTTTTAAAAAAATATCCCATGGGATATTTCAGTATCAATTTATGTTAAGAGTATTTTAATACATACATTAATGTATGTGCCCCGTGTGAGTCAGTTTCCAAGGACTTCCCATTTTGACCTTAGTGTGATTGGTGCCAGCACATCAAATCATATAGAGTTCAAAGCTATGGCATGGAATATCTGTGAGAAGCAAATTGAATTTTTTTTTCACATGCTATTTCATAAAACTTGTTTTTTTGCCTGAACAAAACTTTTAAGTTTGAAAAACCAATTATCTTTATAGTTTGGGAACCCAAAAATATAACTTTAAAATGATCCTGTACCAGACTAAATTATTTCAAACACACTTTATCCTCCAAATCCCCTCCTTCATTTATGTAAAGATCTTATTAGTTGTAATCTGTTTAATGTACAGTATGTTTCAAAGAGTGACTAGTTATATGTTTGTGATGTATAACTTTTTTTAAAACAAAAACTGCATACGTATAATTTGTTGATCCCATTGTAGAAATCACTAAATTCATTAGCACCTTTAAATTTTATTCTACAATCCTTTGTTTATTTGAAATATCTAAGAATCTTACTTTAGGGCTGCCACGCCAGAAGGAAAAAAATGACTCACTCATAAGTGATTAAATTAATGAGTTAATCATTTACATCAATTTACTGAGGAATAGAAAGGTTTTTTTTTAAAAAAAAACCACTATTAATTTATCATCTTTAGTTTCACATCATTGACATAATCTGGCAAAAGTTGTCTTCTAAGACAGCACATACCATCTTAATTTTTCAATAAACTGTTGTAGCCTTACTGTCATTTATCTATGTCAGCCATTCAATCCTGTAGTTTAGGATTCAACGTATTACAAGCATGTATTATTAAGTGCTTCAAATGCCTTCCCCATAAATACTTTTTGTCTCCAATTTGCTTTTACAGTCCTCCACAAGCAGCCCAGAGAAGTGTGCCTTTGTTTGCTTGAGCTTGGAAGGATTGCAGCCAGGTAGGCAACTTACTTAAAGAATGAACAAGAATGTCACCCTTGGCAGCAAGAGAGATGGAGAGAATGAGTGGTTCAGTGCACTGTCAAACTAACATTTATACTAGTCTGGGTCAAGGCAAAGGTCCAACTATTAGTACATGCAGAGCATATTGGGGGCAGTTGTTCAAACAAAACAGTCAAGGGTTTATTTAAAAAAAATGATAGAGCTAGTATGTCATTTCAAAAAGCTCAGAAAAAAAATTATCCTGAAAACAAAACTGTAATAGAGAACTGATTCCTCCATAGAGTATTTGACATGTTCAAGTAAGATGCTTCAATAACTGGGATCTTTTTGCTTTGGGTCCTTATTATAAACAGTATCATCATCCTCTTCCTCATATAAACTGTGTTTTTTTTTTTTTTTCAATTTACACCAGCACAAGTAAGTAAGTTGAGTCAACTTTGATTTCTTTTGTGTCAAGGTAGTTAACCCATTAAGATGGGAGATGAAAAAGAAATTTTGTTACAGTTCTAACAGAAAAAAGCTAGGAAATAGGAGCGGATATGATGGAGATGCAAAATAACTTGTAAATAAACCCAAGTTGATTTTTTTAATGTTTCGAAAGTTTGAAAGAACGCATAGTAAATTTTCAAATGTTGGGTCGTGGATGATAGTGCTGTTTCAGACTGGATAGGGAAATAATAAGAGTTCACACCATTATCTCAACAAATGCCCAACCTTTGATGTAAGAGATTTGCAGGCATGCCAGTTCCCATTGTGGGCAGAAGTAGTGCCATATATATATATATATATGCTGAGGGGGAAATGAGGGCACCTCCATTGCCTTTAGAACTTCAAATAAAAATATGTGACAGAAACAACACCAGATAATATTAACCAATAATAGAAATACAAACAGATCAAAAGATAATGCTGTGAGGAAGGCAAAACTTATGCCTGCCAAGATAAATCATGAATGACGGTCTACCCACCCAGGACTAATCTCAGTCTAAATGTATAAGGTTCAGTAAAATGGTAAGATGGCTACATAAACCCATTGCATTAACATAATCTATTTTTACATTTAAAAACAGCTGTATTCCTGACTGAGAAAATCAGGTGTGGGAAAAAATTGTGTTTCTGTTTGTGACCATTGTCTCCATGAGGAAATAAATTTGTGTACCCTACCCTTTTCACTGAAGGTATTTTATGCAGTTAAGGCTTTTCATATAGAGACCATGGAATTTCAAACAGAATGGAGGCATCTTATGGGATGGGATACTTCCATTATTTTGCACTTATAGGGAGGAAAAAGAATTCAGAGATGTCTCTTAAATCCCCAGAGTGTCATACAAAAAAGAATATTAGTTCCCAGAAGAAGGATATGAAGTGAGAAATTCCTTCCTGCTACATATTTTCCTTCCAGGTCCATTAGGCTTGCAAAATACAGAATTTATAGTTAATTGTTACTGAATTGGACCTGATTCCTGGTGATGTATGGACACATTGTGTCTTGACAATCTAGAGCTCTTCCAGAGAAATATCCCTCATCCTACCTATCAATTTTATTCTATATTCTTCCATCTTGGCAAACACAATAATTGTTTGTAATCCATCATCCATTTGCATTATGTGATCAAAATATGTGAGCTCCTACTTGCTTCAATCAGGCAGTAAGTCTTAATTTCTTTTAAGACTGATTGTTGGGTTCTTAAGAATCCATAATATTGTCTCCAAATCTTTAATTTGAAGGAGTTTGTCCACATTCTCCCATTGTGAATACTTCCCCCCGAGCCTTATATTACCATTGAGAACTTTATATCTTTAATTATTCTGATTTTTGTTATCACTGAAAATTAAATTGTGTCCTCCCATAAGCTCACTCTTCTCCATTTGACCTTTCCACTTAAAAGTATAGGAGTTTATACTTCACTGGCATTACTTTCAAGTAAATGCAGTTTCTAATCCCACCATATTAAAAAAAGTAATAAATTACAAGAAAAAAAATTGATTAAGCAGAGTTGAATAAATCAAATTTTCATAATCAATTGAATCTTCATTTAGTGTGTATCAAGATATAACCTTATGCAGATGTAGTACCCTTTAATATAAAGGACTGAAACAAAATAAGGGAAACAGCTAGGCTGGGGGAAAGCACTCTTAAGCCATGAAACAGGATACATTGTATTATAAGATGTTGAAGTGGAAGAAAAAATGGATTTGTATTCAATTGAAGAGCACAGGAGCTATATCCGATGAGTAAGTATATAGTCAGGGTCCAATGGGAACAGAATAATTTATGGCCTCTCAGCATCTGCGTCTCCGCACTAGATGCATTATTAAAAATCTGAGGTCTGGAATTAGATAAAGAAAAGCCAATGAGGTAAATTTGATTTGAATCTGCACAGCATAATAAAGAACACTGAAATTTTTGTATTAAATATATCTCTACAATTCTCTACAAATTAGAAAAAAAATATTTCCACTGTCTAATAATGTAGCCTTTTCTTTTCTTTTCTTTTTTTAAATAAAGTTTTATTGAGTTTTAACAAAACAAATAAAACATCTTATTTGAGTACAGCATTGTTCCGGGTTATCACATTTCCATACAGATACAATTTCATTTGCATATTCATCTTATGTATTCAACTTCATATCTTATTACTCTTTTTCCAATTTCTCACTATTTCTCCCTTTACTCCTCTTAAGTTTCTTTTATGGTTATCTCATTTTCTTCTTATTCAATTGTATTTCTTTTACCTAAATTTCTATATATTTTTATTCATTGTACTTATACTTTCAATGGTCTTGTTTACAATTTCATATGTTCTCTTCCAACATTCTTAAGAAGCAAAATTCCCCCTATGATTGCCAATCAAAGTGTAACACCTTTAAATCTTATTGTTATTATCATATGAAATCTCATTAAACGTTGAATTTGTGCATTCTAAAATTATAACATTCAAATTTCTAATATCTATTTTATATCATGTAGATCTCATCATTCAGACTCTGCTTGGTACTTCCCCTTGAAAATGTAAAAAGAAAAATTCTAAAAACATAGCAAAAACAATATATGTATATGTATATGTATATGTATATGTATATATATGTATGTTTTCTTAAGTTTTCGCGGGTACTTACATGTATGTTATTCAGCTTTGTTCGGGTATTTTCCCACGTCATTATAGTTGTGCTTTTAAAGTTGTAGCAACGTTTTGGCAGAATCTCATCTGCCATCATCAGGCTTCGGTATTGTGTGCGTCTGTGAGTCAGACTTTTACAGTTGTTTCAGTTTTAAATGCCCCAAACTATATGGCCTCCCAAAAATACACAAAGAAGGCATACCTCTCAGACCCATAGTCACCTCCAGAGGAGCACCACTATAAAACCTAGCTAAACACTTAGCAAAACAGCTACAGCCCCATGCTGAAACAGCAGCTTCACATACCACTTCTTGGAAATGATCAAAGATCTACATGTGGAGCAAGAAGATCTGCTTGTAAGTTTCGACGTGGTTTCACTATTCACTCAAGTCCCGATAAAAGAAACTCTTGAAATCATCAAAAATAAATACCAACCAGCTAAACACCTCATAGAACTAACAGAACACTGCTTAACCAACACATATTTCATATACAAAGGACAAAGATACAAGCAAATTGAAGGAGCCCCTATGGGATCACCACTGTCACCCGTCATTGCAAACCTGTTCATGGAAGAATTCGAATCCAGAGCCCTGACTAATGCCACGCACAAACCCAAACTATGGTTAAGATACATCGATGACACATTTGTGATTTGGCCCCATGGAAAAGAAAACCTAAACAATTTCCTAACACACCTAAACAGCACACACCCCAAAATCAAATTCACCATGGAAACGGAAACAAACAAACAACTACCATTCCTAGATGTACTAATCTACAAAAAAAAAAAAAAAAACAGATGGCACACTAGGACACACCATATACCAGAATTAAACACACACCAACCGCTACCTCAATGCCCAATCCCACCACCACCCAGCACAGATAAACTCCGTGGCCAAAACACTAATTGCTAGAACCAAACGCCTGGCAGACAAGACACACATAAAGACTGAACTATGCACCCTGACTAAAGTACTGATAGCCAACGGCTTCCACAAAAGCAAAATCACTGGCTTGATCCACAAAAACACACTGAGACATAATGGAGACCTAGAAGATGAACAGACCTATGGAACAGCTGTCCTGCCCTACATAAGAGGTACTACAGACAAAATCAGTAAGATACTACACAGGCATCATATCAACACTGCCTTCAAAACAGACAGAAAAATAGCAGCCATCCTTAGAAACCCCAAAGATAAAATTGACCTGGAAAACCAAGGCATATATGAACTCCCCTGTGCATCATGCCCGGCCACATACATTGGACAGACCAATAGAAGAATAAGTACCCGCCTGGATGAACACAAAAATGCAGTAAAAAAGCTGGAACACATTTCCTCACTAGTCCAACACATGAAAGCCACAGGTCATAGCATCAACTTCAATGGCACCAAAACCCTAGCCACTATAGAAAACCCAGCCACAGAATTATCAGAGAAGCCATAGAGATTGAAAAAAGACCTGACAGCATGAATAGAAGAGATGATTCCACCAGACTGTCAATTATTTTGAAGCCTGCACTCACAAACAAAAAAATATCCACACCACTAGCTAGGCAAATACCTGGGCACAAACAGATCCCCCCTGATACCTCCAGCTCAAACACACCCCAACCAGGCACCCAGATGAAACCTAGCTTCCTAACAAATGATAGCCTTCCATTTACTCGGAGCCAAGCTGCACTAAAAGCCTCCAATACAGGAACACAATGTTGCCAGCAAATCAAGACACACACACACACACAAAAGCCACAAAACAGACAGAAGATGTTAGAAACACCAATCAAGCAGAACACAGCAAACTCCAAGACCAATAAACACAGACCAAGACTCCCAACCAATCAAGATGAAGAAAAAACCATTCTGGTACAGCAATAGGCTAGCCCCAAATTTAAAACTGAAACAACTGTAAAAGTCTGACTCACAGACGAACACAATACAGAAGCCTGATGATGGCATATATGTTTTCTTAAGTTTTCGCGGGTGCTTACATGTATGTTATTCAGCTTTGTTCGGGTATTTTCCCACGTCATAGTTGTGCTTTTAAAGTTGTAGCAACGTTTCGGCAGAATCTCATCTTATATATATATATATAAACATTTATATATATAAATAAACATATATATATATATATGTATATAAACATTAATAAACAAAATAGTTATTCAAAATCATTCTAGTACAGGTATGAACCTTGTAAATCTTTTATGTTTCTTTTCAATATCTATCAATCTTTAAGAACAATTGAAATGTTTTCCTCCCTTCTTCATTATTACTTAACTGTTAATAAGCATACCATTGGATAGTCATACAGTTTTATCATATAAATTATTTATTATTAATAAGCAAAATAATTATTCAAATTCATTCTAATAACTGGTATAAATTTCCTTATAAAACTTTCACATTTCTTTTCAATATTTTATCAATCTTTAGAAACAATTGCAATGTTTCCCTCTCTTCTTTATTATTGCATTAATTATAAATAAACATACCATTACATAACAATACAGTTTTATCTCATAGATTCTTTACTTATTTCATTTCTAACTCATTACAGTATCTACTGTCACAACACTATATTTTGTACCTTTGCAGAATCCTCACTTTTAACTTAATTTAACTTAACCATTGTCTCTGTGTTTTCTAGCTGAGCAAATACCTTTAATCCTAGTACGTTTCCCCTTTTTCTTTATTTCCTGTTTTGGTCCCTCATAAGTTCTTTCCCTTTCTATCTTCCCCCCTTTTTCTCATCCCGTTTTTTATACCCTTCTCTCTCTAATTTTCCCTTCTGTAGTTTTCTTTTCTGCTTCTCCTTGCTGTTATACTTCTTTTTCAGACTATTTTTCTTTTTGGCTGTTTCCTTTGATCTCAAACTTTTAACTCCTTTCCCCCTTTTTCTCCTTATTACCACACTTTGCATTATTTGATCATTGAAAATGGCTTCTTCTTTGTCCTGCCCTTCTTGCTCTTGAAGCTTTTCCTTTTGCTTTTCATACTTTAGGATCTCCATTTCAAAAAATTCAAATACGAAGCCAAAGGATCTTCCTCCCCTTTCTGCATCTTTTTTCTGTTTTTTAAGACTCATCTTCAATTCCTCCAGGAGTAATGGCATTTTAAACACTTTTGAACAACCACCCGATTGTCTTTAAGTAAAAACAGAAAAAGAAAGAAAAAACCAATGCCAAAAACTTTTTTTTAAAATCACCAAATGATCCCAGACTGTTCCTTCTTGTTTCTTTCCTTTACTTTTCCTTTCCGTGGGTTACTGTATCTTTTAATAAGATTTCAGTTACAATGTATCCTCGGGAGTCTTTTCAAAGTTTCACTGTTAATCCTCTTTATTTTTCCAGGTGGCACTCCATTTTTCCATTATTCCAAGTCCCACCCTTTTGCCTCCACTCTTCTCCTTTTTAGGGCTTTAAAATGATCAAGAAAAAATCTTTATTCTCCTTTTGACACTTAGATTTCAGCTTAAGGTTGCCTATTAGCGTCAAAATAGATTAATATAAATTTCTTTCCATACCATTTGTAATTGTCAATATAAAGGTTAAAAAAGGGGTTTTAACCTCCTTTTCTCTCTCCTTCGCCGCTTAAAGATCTTCTTTCAGAAGTATCCCTCTAGGTATTTTTAGATTCAGGTACCTTGCTTAGATGTTCTCTGTTGTTTAGCCCGGTCTGTCCTGCTTTCCTCTTTGTCTTCCTCCTGCACAATCTTATCCAGTCGGGTTCTTCTTTGAGATGGCCATTTCTGACCACCGTTGCAACCGCTTTTGGGGAAGGGAGTTTAGACCAGCCAAGGAGGAGAGATGCTGCTCCCCTCCACTCGGCTAGCAATCTCCCCCCTCTTCACCACCTCTACAGGGTGGCTTCAGCCCCAAATCCAAAGGATCGGGGCACTCCAGGGGTGAGCACAAATTGAAACTGCACATGATCGTGGATTTCGGTCTGTTGCTGAAGAGATCCAAACCAGAAGCCAGCCTTGTCTTTTCCAAAATGTCACTGTCTTCTTTTCTGCATAATGGCTAGTAATTCTGAGCATCAATATTTTTGGAAAATCTGAAAGGGGAAAATCTTCTTAAGGCTTTGAATTGCTCCTTAATCCCAGAAAGAATGGGAGCATGCCCAATAGCTTTGTATAATGAAACAAGACCAGTTATGCAATTAATGCTGCAATATGTGTAAGTTGTGCCTTTTGACCAATGGTACTTCCAGATGATCAGCCATTAAAACCACACATCTTTATTATTTCAATTTGCTTGAATGGTTCGGATTGTTCTAACCATTTCAAATCATTTGGAAATTGGAACAATCAGTAGTGACATTGGTTGGTGCAAAACAGCTTTTCTCTATTGACCAGCTATTCAAGCTGGTATTCACTTGAGTTTATGTCATGATCCCATGCAACTAGTGATGGCATTGTGGGTCATAGGAAAAGACTCATCTCTAATGATGGAATTGTTTGGAACAGCCTTCTATGAAGAAGGACAATTCAGAAGCTCTATATCAGTAAATTCAGGACTGTATAAATAAAATATAATGCTGTTCCTGAAGTCCAAAATTAAATGGTAATGTTGATGTATTATGTGTTAATGCTAATACAGTGGTTGCTTTTCCTCAGGCCTACCCTTAGAACTAAATACAGGCTTCAGGATTTATTTTAAGCAAGAATTTTTAATGTGATGTTTAGAGGTTGGTTTTTCACAATTTTCAGCAACTGATGTCACTATGAGGTAACTGTTTTATAAGTCCAGGATTCAATTTATCCTTTTAAAAGGTTTGGTGTAGAGCCTTCTGGATTGATAAAGCTGGAGAAAGAGATTGAACAAGAAGAAACACTTTCAACTCCTCTTCCTTCTCCTTCCCCTTCTCCGACAAAGTCACCTGGCAAAAAGAGCACAGGAAAACTCCTGGATGATGCAGTAAGTTTGTTTTGTTATACTTCTTAGAACTTTTATTTATTCAACTTCAGCTTCCTCCAATCTAAAACATTTGATAGTACTATTTGGGAATTCTGAAAGCTGCAGCTCTACACATCTTAGGCTTACATGATTCTGATTCATAAGTATTTTTTTCCAAATTTGAATAGCATATACATAAATAGTAATTCACAGTAGTAAACTGAATAAACACATCTAGGAACTTAGTGGAAATTTAGTTCAAATGAGGGATTGATTAAAAACATGTTGATAACGGTAAGGCACAGTGAAGTTTTTATAATATGGAACCATTTGTTACTGCTGGAATGGAAGCATTGCCCAACTTCAAACTACCTCAGTGATGTACAGTGAAGGCAAACAAAGTACAATGCAATAAAATTATAAAAGAAAGGGAATAAGGAATAAGAGGACGAATACAGACATATTTTCTCACAGGATGTTAAAGGCTGTTTTCTACCAAGGATCCTAACAGTAAGATTCAGGGACTTGGTCATTCAAGGTATATATACAGAGTCACTTTTCAAATATGCTGAAATATAGATATTGGAGATGAGAGACACAGTAATAGGATTCTAGTTACTTTATTCATCCCAGATCTTTTTCATGTTTTTAAAACTCAAAAGAGAGCAAGCTGAGGTATTAGTTTGGAAGCATGCAAATGTGAATAGATAAATAGGTACCATTTGGATGGGAAGGTTACAGTGTTCAGTGTGCCTCAGCATATAGTCATGCTGGCCATAGCACCATGAAAATGTCTTCAGAGAATGCTGGGTCTCTCAGTTAAGAAACAGAGATGAGCACCATCCCCCTAGAGTTGAACACGTACCTTTTAAAATTTTGTTCATTATTTAATATTATTAACTGATTGACATTGAATCAGGCCTTTATACCACTGGACTATCTAATCCAGGGGTGTCAAACTATATTTCATTGAGGGTTGCATCATTGAGGGTTGCATGAGGGTGTTTGACCTTGAGGGTGGGGGGCATGGCCAGGATGGGCATAGTCAGCTCCATGTCACTTGTGTTGGGGGCTCCTGTGGTGGCCCAAGTGCTCTGCCAGCAAAAAATGGGCTCCTGAGGTCCGTTTCCAGCTGTAACAGCCTCTTGCAACCCTCTGCCAATGAAAATGGAGCTCAGGAGGGCTGCACTCAGGAGGGCTCTGGAGCTCCATTTTTGCTGTGGGTCCTTCGCTCTTTCCAGGGCAGTCCCATGGGCCAGATCTAAGCATCTAATGGGCAGGATCTGGCCCACAGGCCTTGAGTTTGACACCCCTGATCTAGCCCAATATTCTGTTGCTGTCTATGTCAGTTTGCATGGCATTTTACAGAGAATGAAGCAGGTGGTTCTATGGAAGGCTTAAAAAAACAGAAGCAGCAGAAAAAAAGAAAACGGAGTAACTTTGTTAACAAGATCTGTAAAGCAATTCCCCCAGGTAGTGGCCGTCAAATGTGATGGACTTCATTGCTTATATGGACTGGAGACATGAAGGCTCCTAATATAAGCCCAATATAACTAGTTAGCATCTCAAGAAATGTGCTTCAATGTTCCTTTAAGAAGGTATTGAATAGGATTTTAAAGGATATGGTGTCTAATAGGTGTTCAGGGATCAACTTAGAACATTTAAATAACAAGCAATCCTCTTTTGGGACGCTGAAGAGCTTTGAAAAATGGAAAGTGGAATTGCAGAAGTACAGGCAATTCTCCTCCATGCTGCATCGAGAGCCCAGGATGGGTTGACTCCTTCCTATGATGTCATTTAGCTGAGTCTGTAATAAGATATAAAAGCCAGTCCCCGGAAGTTACCCCAGCTTTTCACTCAGTTTCTTTCAGTCAGTAGCTGTGTCTCTGAAAGTGTTCTGTTAGTTAGCACTCACCAACGATCTTCAGTACCTTTTTTCCTTGCTTCAAGCAGCTCCCAGGGCAGCTGCTCTTCCAGGAGAGCAGGGCTCTCTCTCCTGCAACGTTGGGAGCAGCGTTCCCAGAGCACTGTTCAGGTAAGTTGGGCAGCGTCTGTAGACCTCCCCCATGCCTGCGGTTTGAGCAGTCGTAAAAAGTGATCGGCAAACCGATAACAGCGTCAGCCAGCTGAGGTTCTGTAGACAGCACTCACCAGCGATCTTCAGTACCTTTTTTCCTCGCTTCAGCAGCTTCTAGGATCTGGACAGCTGCTCTTCCAGGAGAGCAGGGCTCTCTCTCTCTCCTGCAACGTTGGGAGCAGCATTGCCAGAGTGCTGTTCAGGCAAGTTGGGCAGTGTCTGTAGACCTCCCCCATGCCTGCAGGTTGAGCGGTCTAAAAAGCGATTGGCAAACCGATAACAGCGTCAGCCAGCTGATCATGTGGCCAGAGGCTGCCCTTTCCTTTGCTGACTTTGCTCGGGGCTCTTTATAGCCTAAGGAGCGATTCATCGATCTTGGAGCCTGTTTCCCATAGTCAGTGGCCATCTTGGATTGATGCCTTCCACCACGAGGTGAGTGGCCATATTGTAAGCCCAGGGGCCATTTATACCCTAAGGGGCTTAATAGAAAAATTTACAAACAGTTTCTTTCCATCGCAAGAGCCTTTTATTCTATAATGGAGCAAGATAAGGGTCAGGCAGAGCTTTCCCCTATAGTGGAGCAGTCTCTTAAGCCAATAAGAGAAAAAGACGTAGGCAACGCACCCAATCGGTCCAGAGGGGGGGTGGCTGCTAAAATCAGAGCTAAGGCTCTAGCCTCTAAGAAGGCAACTCGGGTTGAGTTGAGGGCAGAAAAGCGCAGACATGCTGCCCTAGAGAGGCAGTTCAACAGAACTATTCAACAGGAGTGCAGTTACAGAAGGTTTCAGGTGATACCCGTGGGCCCCAGCCAAGCCCTCCCAGGGAAGGAGAAGTTATCTCGAGCCTTTCTATCCTCCATCCTGGTCTCCTGAGGCTTTGGCAGTACAATATGATCCTCAGGATCTAAGCAGATCTGGGCCTTATTTCCAACAGGCTTCTGGGCCCTATGCTCCTCTCCTTCCCTCCAGGCCTTGAACCTCTTCTCAATCTAGGCCTGAAGCCACCTTCATTTCCACAGCAGTGGGCCTTCGGCTTTCTGCCTCTACCTTTGAGCATAGAGCAGGGAATATCCAAGATGTTGTCTCATTGGCCATTAGGCAGGGATTGGCTGAAGGCTTCAAGCAAATTCTTGAATTCTCAGGCCCTTCTCCCTTCTCAATCTATAAGTTCCCTGCCTCATCACCCTGATTTAGGGCGAGACCTTTGACCAAAATCTTTCAGAGGAAGAGGACTCTCGCCCAGAGCAGACATCCTCTGCATTGGTCTTCAATCCTTCTCTCTTCAGGCCATTACTCAGCAAGGCCTTGGTCACTGCCAAGCTGTTGCCAGAGGAAGTGGCTCCCGAGCCACAAGGAAATCCCTCTAGCCAGGGAGACACACTCTTCTCCAAGCCTGTAGTGCATGCAGGGGTTTTGCCTTCTCCCACTTTGCTCCTGGTCATGGTCAAGGAACAGTGCGCTTCTCCTTCGGCAGGTCCTCACCCATCTTCTCTGGATAAGCGTTTCTATAACATCAGCGCAGCCCTGGACAATGCCCTGACAGTGCTTTCTGTTGACATTCATGGGCTGTTCGGCCTTCAACAGCAGCATCCTTTTTTCATGAGGGCATCCATACGGTGGCTGCACCAACTCCAGATTAGATTGCCTACATCTGACCTTTGGTCTCACCAAGACCTTAATAAGATTATCGCAGTGGTGGAATTCACTGCAGATGCCACTATCAATTCTGCCAAATTTGCATCTAGGGCCATGGCATCTTCAGTAGCAGCAAAAAGACAGTTATGGCTCAGAAATTGGCAGGCGGAGTCATGACGTAAATGGAAGCTGGCTTCAGTTCCATTCGCGGGCGATAAGCTTTTTGGCGATGCTCTGGAACCTTATCGCATTGAAACCAGAGACAAATGTAAGATTCTCTCTTCTTCTGGGAAGAGAGCCGACTATCGCCCATCTCCTTATCACCCTCCTGCCTTTTGAGCGGAGACCTCATCCCGCTTTCCCCAGTCTCAGAGTCCATAGTCCCAACGTCAAGACCAACGTGCAGAAACATCTGGCAGGCAACAACCTTCTACTGGTAAACAGCCCTTTGGGGGGGGGGTCATTCCTTCTGTCGCTCTAAGTAATCCCTCATTCTCCCACCCATAGGAGGTTATCTAGCCTTCTTTGCCTCCAAATGGGAGGAGTCAACGACGGATGCCTGTGTGCTCTGCACTATTAGGTCAGGGTTACAATTGGACTTCTTAATGCCACCCCCAAAAGGGGGAAAAAGAAAAAAAATTTTTTTTGAGCTGGCCTGTCTCTCGGGACATTTCAAGGCAAGACCTCATGAAACAGGCCATTCAGCACCTTCTTGAAATCCGATCTATTCAACCTGTTCCCCCCTCTCAATGGGGACATGAGCTTTACTCTTGCCTTTTCATCGTTCCCAAAGCCTCAGGGGTGGTGGTGAACCATCCTGGATCTAAAAATTCTCAACCAATTTGTAAAATACAGACAAATTAAAATGCAGACTCTGCATTCTATTTTAGAGAGCGTTTGGGAGGGTCATCTCCTCTCTTCCATTGATCTCATGGAGCCTTCCTCCACATCCCCTTTTGGCCTCATCATCGCCAGTTTCTCCGTTTCTGTTATCAGAATACCCATTACCAGTATCAAGCACTTCCCTTCGGCCTCTCATCAGCTTCAAGGGTCTTCACGAAGGTTCTGGCGGCATTGATGGCATCTCTGCGTTCTGTTCCAGTGAGGATCCAATGCTACTGGGACGACATTTTGATTCTATCCTCCTCCATCCATGCAGCCCATCGGGATCTGCAAATTACCCTGTCATATCTCCAGAGCCACGGATTTTTCCACTCCCGTCCACTCCAATGGTTCCTGTTTCCCTACCAATGAACAGGAACCAGCCTCTCATCCATCAAGGTCCCGCTCCCACCACAAATCCGGAGATCTCTCAATTCGTGGCGTTCCCCGTTAATCTAGAAGGGACTCCCTTTCAGGGTCCCAGACAGGCTAGTGATAACCACCGATGCCAGCCTCCTGGGTTGGGGGTCCCATATGCAGGGCCAGATAGCTCAGGACATTGGTCCAGGTCAGGGCTGGCCCTTCCCATAAATTGGCTAAAGCTCAGAGCCATTTTTCTAGCTCTCAAGCATTTCAGGCACTCAGTGACCGGCTCTCATGTTCTAGTCCTTATGGACAACATGGCCGCCATAGCTCATGTCAACCGGCAAGGGGGGACTAGGTCCAGAGCCCTCATGGGAGAGGCGTTATGGTTGGTGTTGTGGGCAGAGAAACACCTGTTGTCAAACTTGGTGGACCACATCTCCGGTATCGACAACTCCCAGGCTGACAGGCTCAGCAGGAGCCTAGTCGACCAGGCAGAATGGTCCATTCCTCCGTCTCTATTCAGGGACCTTTCCCTCAGATTCGGAACGCCGGTGGTGGATCTCTTCTCCACTCCTCAAATTGTCCAGGTCACCAGATTCTTCACTAGGTTTCCTTGCCAGGGAGCTAAGAGGACCAATGCTCTTTGGTGCAGATGACCCAAAAGTCTCCTCTATGCCTTTCCCCCGCTTCCCATCATTCCAGCAGTAATTTGGAAGATGTTGGAGGAATGAGCGGAGCTCCTCCTCCTGACACCCTATTGGCCAAGGACACCCTGGTTTGCGGACCTGGTCAACCTATCGGGGGCTTCTCCTTGGAGGATCCCAGCCCATCTAACCTCCCTTCATCAGGGGATTCTGCTCCACCCAGAGCCCTTGTGCCTCAAGCTGACCATGTGGCACTTGGGCGGTAGCATCTAGGGGTGGCTGATCTTCCTGAAAGGGTCATCATCACTATCCTGGCATCTCGCAAACCTTCTACAAGGAGCATCTGTGATGCCACCTGGAAGGCCCTTCCCAAGAGTTTCAGCCCAGTTGGCAGAGGTTCTTAGATTCCTTCAGCACGATCTGTAGAAAGGTTTGGCCCCCAACTCCTTACGCAGGCAGGTTGAGGCCCTCTCCTTGGTTCTTTCATGGGGTTCGCTTCCTTCTTTATCCCATCACCCTTCAGTCAGGAAGTTATTTTGAAAGGGGACTTCCAACCTGCACCCCTGTGGTTCATAGGTATCCTTCCTGGGATCTTCATGAGGTCCTTAATGCCCTTACGAAGCCCCCCTTTGAACCCCTTAGAACATTGTCTTTCCGTTTCCTGACTCTGAAGGTAGTGTTCCCCATTTCCATCACTTCAGCCAGGCGGGTATCCGAGCTTGTTGCTCTTTCCATCAGACAGGATCTTTGTTCCTTTCACGATGATAGGGTTGTCCTCGGTCTGGACCCCTCATTTCTTCCAAAGGTTAACACCTGTTCCACAGGTCCCAGGACATTATGTTGCCTGGCTTCTGCCCCCTCCCGCACCATGACTTAGAACAGCAGTGGCACACGCTAGACGTAGCAAGGGCTCTTAGAATATACATTAAGCACACTTCCTCCTTCAGGAAGTCTGAAGCCATTTTGTTTCCTTTTCCCTTCTCACTTGGGCACAAGGCCTCTTCTCCTACTATTAGCAGGTGGGTCAGATCTTGCATTGAGCAGGCCTACAAAGCTGTGGCCCTTCTGGTTCCTCGAGGTCTGATGGTGCACTCTTCCAGAAACGCGGCCACCGGCTGCCTGGGCGACCCAAGCACCCTTGGAGGAGATCTGTCGTATGGCCACGTGGACATCTCCGTCTCCTTTCATCAGATACTACTGTCTGGATGTCTTTGCCTCGGCAACTGCAGCCTTCGGCAGACAGGTGCTTCAACAAGTGGTTCAACAGTTGGTGTGATGAGCCGGACGAGGACCCACCCATGGACATGCAAGCTTTGGTATGTCCCATCCTGGGCTCTCAATGCAGCATGGAGGAGAATGGGGCATTGGTAGAAGTTACCCTGAATGCTCTTTCTATCTGTGCTGCGAGAGAGCCTAGCCCCTCCCTTAATTCGTCCGGAGAGGGTAAGTCATATTTCTGTATTCATTTGTGCTTTCAGAGACACCTTTCAGTCTGTCAAGTATCTTTGCCAAAGCTGGGGTAACTTCCGGGGTCTGGCTTTTATATCTTAGTACAGACTCAGCTAAATGACGTCATAGGAAGGAGTCAACCCATCCTGGGCTCTCTCGCAGCATAGATAGAAAGGGCATTCAGGGTAACTTCTACCAATGCCCATTTATTTGGAGCGATGAAGAGAGTCTGAGATCATGCAGAGTTTTGAATAGAATGACTAAGAGCTTACAATAGATCCATATTTTGAATCTACCTGGCAGTGGGTTCAGGGTGTTAAGGTTTCCTCTTTTTCTCTTCATCTCTCTAAAACAGCCTTGAAATCTAGGACTTTCTTCATCAGCTAATTTGAGTATTTATCCTAATAGAATAATACTTGCTGTTCAGTTCACAGGTCAGTCTTCTCTTATACATGCAGAACACAATAAACCATGTTCTAGAGAACGAAGAGTTAAATGGGAAAGTAAGAACGACATTTTTAAAAGAACCTGTTTCTATGGCAACTCCTATCTCTCACGGTAGAAGTGTAGCTACCCACCTGGGAATTACAAAGCACTCCTTAAAAGCCCCTGTGTCATGTAAGAGCCATAATGAACAGATGGAATTTGGTGTATCATTTTTTGAAATGCAAACTTTCTTAGGATCAGCACTTTCCCCCCTTCCTGTGTCTTTAACTTTTCAAACTCTCTCACTATGGCTGTCAGAGAAGAATAGAGGCAAAAGTTAGTTTGTAGCAATGAAAAGCCATTATTCTTACAGGAGAGGAAAAAAGGAGGACAAAAACAGAAATATGAAGTAGCCTTTCCCAACTTACTGCCTGCTAAGAATTTGCACTGTAAGTCCCATCGCTCCTGCTAGCATGGTCATGCTGCCTCTAGGACAGTGATCCCCAACCTTTTTGACGCCGCGGCCCGGTACCGGCATCAGCTGGGCGCCGCGGCCCGGTACCGGCATCAACTGGGCGCCGCCATCTTTTTGACGAAAAGATGCCGGCGCCAGCGCTCGGTGAGCTTTTCGGTAGAAATGGCTTTCTACCGGAAAAGCTCACTGAAAGCAAGGCGCCGCCATCTTTTGATGAAAAAGTGCTTCCAGTGAGCTTTCTACCGGAAAAGCTCACCGGAAGCACTTTTTACCAAAAAGATGGCGGCGCCAGCAACCAGCGGCCCAGTAAGACTTGTTCCGCGGACCGGTATCGGTCCACGGACCAGCGGTTGGGGACCCCTGCTCTAGGAGATAAAAATAAAACACTTCCTATCTGAGGAGTTACAGGTAGAAAGGGAGAGTTAATATAAGAGATGATTCTTTCTTATGATCTCCATCATTCATAGAATAGCAAGAAAACAAAAATAAAGCTACCTAGACATGTCTCTAATATGCAGAACTCCCTATTTCACTTTAGAATACAGGTGGTCCTTGATTTACAACCATTTGTTTAGTGATCATTTGAAATTACATCAGCACTGAAAAAAGTGACTGGTTACCATTTTTCATGCTTGCAAGCATCCCCATGGTCACATGATCAAAATTTGGACACTTGGCAATTGGCATGCATATATGACGGCAGCAGTGTTGTGGGGTCATATGACCATCATTTGTCACTCTCTGTCAATGGGGAAGCCAGATTCACTTAACAACTTTGGTACTAACTATAACAACTGCAACGATTAACAACTGTGGCAAGAAAGGTTGTAAATGGTGCAAAACTCACTTATTTAAACTCACTTATCTTGCTTAGCAACATACATTTTGAGCTCAGTTGTGGCTGTAAGTGAAGAACTGTCTTTATGTATATAATTTTAACCGAAATGAACCCTGACTTTGAATGTGCTTCCCAGATCCAGCCCCTTTCACCATGGTTGCTATTATTTTAGGAAATTCCTTTAGGTTATCTTAACGCAGTTGGGAGACAAAATGATCGTATACATGCTGAATTAAAATGCATCTACATGATTTGGGCAATCTTAACCTCAGTACATAGTTCAACCCAGGTGAAGGAGAAGATTTGTCTCTGTCCACCAAACAGCATCAAAACAGAACATAGTATTAAATCAAATAGATAGAAGAAAGAGGAGAGGGAAAGGATTCAGTGAATACTATATTCTCAAAGAAAATGATTACTTATGTAGATCTGCTACTTATGTGAATTTTCACTTTTGGAGTGTGAGGTTAGGCACAGTATAATTAGCAATTTACTTAGCCCTACAGTCTGTCTGAATAGGCTGGATGTCTCAGGACATTCTCACACCTCTATCCTAAACATATCATTAATCTGGGCCAAATTATTGAATTACTATAGCTATTGCACATTTATATTACTCTCAGGTGATCTCTTTTCAGTTTTACTATTTTTTGGAGAATGGCACTATAAGCGTGATGACCTAGGGTGTGGCACAAAGGCAACACAGCCAGAGAATAAAAATGAATTCCTTTATTAGCTCCAACTTTGCCCCTTTGATCCAGTTAGTTTCTGGTCTGGAGAAAAACTCTCCCACGGACCTGCACTAGCCTTTGGCTGCAGATATTCCAGTCCAAACGTTGTAAACTGAAAACTTTAAACTATAAATCCAACAAGGCAAAATAAGGTAATTAAAACTGGCAGAGCAAGATATGGAGTTCCAGATATTAATTAACAAGGCAGTAAATCAAACCAGTTGGGAGGATGCCAGGAACTCAGATAACTGCAGCCAACACAAGATAAACTCAACGTTTGTTCCTGACAAATGCCCCTCCCAACTGGTTCTCCTTTAAACTCCCCCCCAAGTTGCCTTGTGAAGGGAATCAGGGCCCTTTCCTCCCTCATAAGCCACACAACCCATGTTGCTCTCTTCTCTGTTTTTCCCTGCGTGCCCTAGGGTGAAGAGTGGGTGGACCTTGGACTTCCTCCGAACCCCCTCTTCCCTTGTTCTACCTCTTCCCTGCTCTGCCCAGCCTGACTTTGCCCTTCCCCAATTTCCTCTACAGCCAACAGAGCCAGTCTCCCCCTGACGGCTATTTGTCTTCCTCCTCTGATTCAGACTCCGATGGAGGGGGGGTGTATGACAATAAGCTTCTTGAAATTCTCTTGTTTTTAAACAGTGTAGTTTTAATATATTTAATACATGCATACATACATACACATTACAACATGTATTATATATCAAGATAACCCTTAGATAAACCTTATCTGTGTGTTGTTGATGTACTAGGAATGCCACTTGTAAAACAGCAACAGAATAAAGAAGAAACATTGATGTGTTTGTTAGACAGTGAACCATGGAAAGAAGGCCGTTTAAAGAAAAAGAAGACTTTTCTTTATTCTTGTGGCAAATACTCCTAGAAAATGATGCCTAATGTCAATAGTTTCCTTTTGCAGATGAACTTGTTTGAAAATGTATATGGGCTTCATATTAGATTTTTTTTTTCTGAAGACAGAGATGAGATTTTGAAAATAAATTGAAACAAGGTTAGCTTTGATGTTATGAAAGGGCATCAGATTTATGTACTTAACTTCCAGAAAATCCTTCAAAATGGCACCTTTGCTACCATATGCACTCACATTTTGGAACCCCCTATATGGAGATATACAGATGGTGAATGTATTCATCATGTTATAAAATTATATGATTGTTTCCTTGCTTGGCTAAAAGCAAATAAAGAAACCTACTGAAATGTGCAAGATTCAAGCAATTGTGAAGAATTCAAGATGATAAATCCCTCCCTGTGATAGCAGCAAGACTCCAGTTGAGTTAAGTTTAGGACAAGATTAGTTAAAGTGAAGTCATTGTTTATACTAGGCACATTTTCTGGCTTGTTAAAATGGAACGAATAAAATATGTGATAGAATATTTGTTTTGGTGACCTGCTTATGTGGTTGATTGTATGATTGGCTGGAATTGAGAACTGGATTAGCTCACCTTTAGTCTGATCCAGTAAAGCTGTTTTTATTCTTTTTATTTGAGAAATACATTTTGTTAAAAAAAAAGAATGCAAAAAAGTTTAAAACACAATCTTTATTTTTTTAGCAACGTATTTATCTTGTTCTCCATCTTCCTTTACACATTGTTGGGTTATAAATTAGATCTACAAAGGTCTCTAGAGTATTAAGCTGAAGTGAAATGTTTAGGAAATACTTTATTGTTTTATTTGACACGAACACATTGGGTCAATTTTCATCATGGAACACTTTGTTATGTAGAAGTTATACCTCCACGTGCTGATCAGCAGTTTTACTTGAATGTCAGATAAGAATTAAGTCAACTAAAACTTTTTGTTTGCTATGAAGTTTCTGTTCTTTCAGTTCACTAGAAATTCTAGTTATATTAAATATTAGCACAGCTCAACAGTGTTTCACCTACTTGTGGTTTCTAAAATAGTAGACTCCAACTTATTGTGAATTTAATGCAATTATATGGGTGGGTCATTAAGGGGAAAAATGTGCAACACAAAATACTTAAACAGTATTGAAAGCTGCCATTGGCATTTTTCGTTCTGACAGTTTTTATAGATCCTTAGTGGCATTAGCTATTTTTCAATTATGTCCCAAAAAACTCAGCATCAATACTTCCTTATCTGAAGCTTAGATATAAAATTAAGTATGTGAAAAATTATGTCTTCATTCTGTATTTAGCAATAACATTTAGACTTATATACCACTTCACAGTGCTTTACAGCCCTCTCTAAGTAGTTCACATGCAGATCTCGGATATAAAGGCACTCTCAGAAGACTTTGCTATGCTTCCCATCACCAGATGATCAACATGATTACAAAAGAAACAACTGAATGAAATCATTAGTTGAATGATTTCTTCCTGAAATTAATGGCAAAAAGCCCAGCAGCCTCATGTCTGCTAGGCAGTTGGGTCATCTGAGGGTGAAAATATACAATGTTCAGGAGTGTTGAATTACTTATGAGTATATACCAGTGTATGTGTCTCAGTGTGTGTAAAGTTGCCATTGTAAACATGCATGTTTCCCATGTGTACATAAGTACAGTATATTCCAACCCTTGAAGCTTAACATGTTACATTTTGAATTTCAATTAGTGGCAACTCAGTTTTAACCATTTAAACTAAGAACATAAAATCAGAGACATCCACAGAGTAGAACCCCAGGGCTCTAAATAAAAATTTAGGACTTTCTCAAAATAATGAGCAAAAATATCTTTCTCTCTATGTATGTAGCTAGTGTGGTTTAGCACACTTTGAAATAATTCCAGAAGCAATATTTAATAACTTCTGTGAACACCTTCTACTGAAAAAACTTGAATTAAAATAACTAATTTCATGGTTGTTGTTTTTTTAATCTGCATTCCTGAACAAATGACCAGACCTCAAGGACAGTGTTTATTTTAAATATTAATAATACAGAATGTAATGGCACATCATTTTTTGGATTGAGAGGCAGAGTTGTAAATAATTTTTCATATATTATTAGCAACAAAGTTACAGCAGTTAAAGTTCAGGGTTTGAGAAATCTGCAGTGAAGCTATTGAAAGGATGCAACAAGTTAGTATTCCTCATTTTTGAATGCCACTTGGCCTCTTCTTGTATGGAGGAAGTCAAGATGTTAAGGAAATAACAGGACATGATGTAATCAGATTATAAAATGGTAGATAAAACAGTTCTAATTCACTTCCCATTTAATAGCTCTCTTAGCTCTTTCTGGAAGACCTCTGAAGGGAGGAATGCATCAGACTAAAATAAGAGAGAGAGAGAGAGAGAAAGACTTAATTCTTAACCTTCCTTTTAATAGGAACAATGCAGAGTAATGTTATATTAACTCTCTGTATCCAAAAAAGAGATCCTGTAACTGTGGGTACGCCTATTGAAATCCTGTGTTGGGAAATGTAAGAATGTGAAGACTATAAATTCAGATGGATGTACAATTTGAAAAAGTTTGGAAATTAGTCCATCTCTAACAGAGGACACTGTGTATAATCTAATAGAAGAATAATGCAGAAAATACATTGAAATTGTAACTTTTTTCCCCAGGTCAAACATATTTCAGAAGACCCTCCTTGTAAATGCCCTAGTAAATTTTGTGTGGAGCGCCTTTCTCAGGGAAGGTACAGAGTTGGAGAGAAGATCCTTTTCATCAGGGTAAGAAAAAAAATTACTGTTCCTTTTGTGAAATGAAATATGGTAAGTAAGCAAATGAGTGAGAGAAATGATAATGAAAGAACTGTTTTGTGACCTGTGCTATCATAAAGAGCTATGCAGGACATATAAAAAAGTCAGTGTTGAAGGGACTGTGAGCAGGATGTCATCTCAAAAGTTTTACCTAGTCTTCTGAATACTTGAGCACTCACTCCCAAAAACAGTCTGAAATAAGGCTCTAGCTCAGATTATATTGTCGATGTGATTGCTGTGATTATCAACTTCTAGCCATGTTTGCTTTTAGAACATTGTTTTCAAAAGCAATCGATCAAAAATCACAGCATCAGCCAATAACAAACCACTTGTGTATTGTCAAGAAGAAAATTATAGACACGTCCGTGAAAGCACCAACCATTGAGCTCAGTTGAGGGAAAAATTTCTTTTACTTATTCATCCATTCATCCCTAATCCATTGTTGCAAGATACTCACTTCTAGATCCTACAATGCTTGTGCGTAAAGGTAAAAATAAATTTGAGCTCAACGCCTGGTAACTACATAAATACAACTTTATGGTTTTCTTGGTGCTAGCTCGAAAATGGTTTGACATTACATTCTTCTGCTTCCCTTCCTGCCTTTTTGAGTTTTCAGTGCACCTTACAAGTTTGTAGTCTTCTAAATGTTATTTATCCTGCTTCTGAATGTGGACAAGTTGGCCACTGCTTCCTACTATGATACAGTCATGAGTATTTTCCATTTTTTACTTCATGGAAAATAAAAAATACTATTCTTTTCTCTTGAAAAATCTGTGAAAGATTTATTGATTTTTAATATAATTATTACATTAATTAAATAAATAAGCACATTAAATTTATTTAAGTTACTAATTACTGGATGTAGCATCCTATATCAAGATAGAGATAGGTCAAAATGTAAGAATCAAATAATGCAGAGTGAAGTTACAGTAAAGGAAAATAGAATATAAAGAATGAAAATAAAATGAATAAAGGCAAAACCATATATTTAGGCTCCCATTTTAAAGTATTTTAGATATGATGGCTGAGAACTGTATACAAGGTAATTTTTGGACATAATATTTTCAGTTGTTTTTAAAGGACTTTGATTTCAGATTCTATTTTCCTTATTTATTTGTGCTTTTAGCTGTGTGAATGAATACGTTTTAAGTATGTATAAGAGTCATGGCCATGTATTTTGTCTGCTTGACAGCCAAAGGAAAAATAATGGATTACTTTTCAAGTTTCATACTTTTGTAGTGTTTCTATGGATTAGTGATTTTATGTTCAAACATGCTTCAGACATGTTTCAGTAATAAACATTGTAAGGAATGTAATTCATCTACTCTAGCAAATTCCAGGCTCAGATGGTAAACTTCTCTTTGATTTCCATTTGTATGAATTTGTTGCTTTTTTACCTCCATGTTCTTCGGAACAACTTAGAGCAAAACAAGAAAGTGATATAAAATAGACTAAAGCACTAACAACATATTACAAATGGAAACAATGAAACTTATTAATAATAGCAGTAATAAACCATCAAGTTATTAAGAGATCTGTTCTGAGATTAAGAAGAGGTCATAGCTTATTCACAGAGCAAATATTATAGAGTCAAAAGGTCTCAGCTTTCATGTCAGGTAGGACAGTAGAAGAAATCCAGAGATTTATTTACCAATAGTCCTTTCAGGTCACATCTTCATATCTGGCGGGGAGGGATGAGGATCCTGTTCCATTTGCTAAATGTCCTATTGGTGACATTTATGAGGAGCTAGTCTACAAAACCCACAATATGGATGTCTTTATTAGGATGAAATTTTGATGCATATATAAGATCCTACATAACTTGGACCCTGGTAGTCCAAGATTTCAGCTCATGTGAAAGGATCAGATGGTGGACTTCTCAATGACTGATAATTATTCTGTTTCTAAAGGCTCATGGAGATCAATGTTGCAAATGAGTGTACCAACTTTTTAATGCTTCTTGAGAGGCTATTAGAATGTTAAGATCTACATAACCCTTAATCCTAAACCTAGTTCATTTTTAATGGTAATGGAATTTTCCCTGTGGATCACAAACAGAAGAAAAGCTGTCACTGATGCTTTCCTAAAAAAAGCACTATGAATCTATCCCTAGAATTAGATTTCGGCAATGACTCCAAGTAGACTTAATCCTAACCCTAGTTTTATATTCAATGCCAATAGGATATTCCCATGTATTTTACTATGGACCACAAACAGCTCTGAACAAAAGGTTATCAACGTCGCTTCCATTAGAAAACTTCTCAGAAACTATCCCTGGCATTACTTTTCAGCCATGACTTCAAGCAGATATGACCCTAACACTATCCCTAATCCTAGTTCATTTTCAGTGGAAATAGGATTTTCCCATGTATTTTACTGTGGACCAAAAACAACTCCAAGAGAAAAGCTGTCACTGACAATTTCCTTAGAAACCCACTAAAATCCTATCCCTAGCATTAGATTTCAGGCAAAACTTCAAGTAGACCTTACCCTAATCCTAACCCTATCCCTAACCCTAACCCTAACCTTATTTTCATTTTCAATGCCAATGGGATGTTCACATATATTTTACTGTGGACCATAAAAAATTCTGGGGGAAAAAAGCTGCAAATGGCCCTTTCCTAAGAAATCTACTAAGAATCTATTCCCAGTATGAGCTTTTGACCATGACTAACCCTAACCCTAACTCTTACCCTAAACTTAGTTTCATTTTCAATGCCAATGGGATTTTACATGCATTTTATTGCGTACCACAAACAAGTCCGAATGAAAAGCTGTCACCAACACTTTCCTTAAAAAACCAGTAAGAATCTATTCCTAGCATTAGATTTCAGCCAGGACTGCAAACCCTAACCCCAATTTCATTTTCAATGCCAATTGGATTTTCCCTTGTATTGTTCTGTGGACCAGAAATTTATTTATTTATTTATTTATTTGTTTGTTTGTTTGTTTGTTTGTTTGTTTATTTATTTATTTATTTATTTATTTATTTATTTGATTTGCCAATTGTTTACAAGATAATAAGTATAAGTATATACATAGTTGTGAATACATGAAATGGGTACATATAAGAAAAATAAAAGAAGAATAAGAGAAACAATAGGACAGGGACGGTAGGCACGTTGGTGCGCTTATGCACGCCCTACAGACCTCTTAGGAAAGGGGTGAGGTCAATAGTAGACAGTCTAAGGTTAAAGTTTTTGGGGTTTGGGGAAGAAACTACAGAGTCGGGTAGAGTATTCCAGACATTGACCATTCTATTGCTGAAGTCGTATTTCCTGCAATCAAGTTTGGTGCGGTTAACTTTGAGTTTGTATCTATTGTGTGCTCTTGTGTTGTTATGGTTGAAGCTGAAGTATTCATTGACACGTAGGACATTGCAATGTATGATTTTATATACCATGCTTAAATCAGACCGAAGACGGCGTAATTCAAGGTTTTCTAGTTCTAGAATTTCAAGTCTGGTGGCATAAGGTATTCTACAACAGTAGAGGAGTGGAGAACTCTTCTTGTGAAATATTTCTGGACTTTCTCAATTGTGCTAATATCAGATACGTAATGTGGGTTCCAGACTGATGAACTGTATTCGAGTATTGGTCTAGCAAATGTTTTGTATGCTCTGGTTAGTAGTGTGATATTACCAGAGAAAAAGCTACGTAGGATTAGGTTAACAACTCTTAATGCCTTTTTGGCTATGTAGTTGCAGTGTGCTCTAGCACTTAGATCATTAGAGGTGAGTATTCCAAGGTCCTTTACAGAGCTTGGGTCATCAACAAGATCTTGACTATTCAGCTTGTATTTTATTTTCTGATTTTTTTTGCCAATATGTAAGACAGAGCATTTATTTGTTGAGATTTGAAGTTTCCATTTGTTTGACCATTCTGATACATAGTCAAGATCTTTTGTAGGGTAGCAGTATTGTCTGTGGTATTGAACAGCTTTACATCATCAGCGAAAAGAACGCAATTGCTCTTAATATGATCACAGAGGTCATTTATGTAGAGTATGAAGATAGTTGGTCCTAGAACACTGCCTTGGGAACACCACTATTGACAGGTACAGAATTTGATAGGACGCTCCCAATTTTGACCATTTGTTGTCTGTTTGACAGGAATGCTTCTATCCAGTTATTCAGTTGTCCAGAGATACCATAGGATTTTATTTTTAGGAGTAGTTTGTCGTGTACCACTGAATCAAAGGCTTTACAGAAGTCTATGTAGATTGCGTCTATTGCTTTGCCCTGGTCGAGTTGTGTCGTCCATATGTTTTTGCAGTGTAAGAGTTGCAGATTACAGGATAGTTTTTTTCTGAAACCAAATTGTTTATTGGAGAGTAGGTTATTTGTCTCTAAGTGGAGGATGATGGATTGGTTAATAATTGATTCCATGACTTTACAGGTGACGCAGCATAAGGAGATTGGTTTGTAATTTTCAACTAGGCTTGGGTCTCCCTTTTTGAAGATGGGGATGACTGTGGCTTGTGACCATAGGTTAGGCAAGGAGCTGGTCCTGAAAGATTTTTCAAAGATTATGCTTAGAGGTTTGGCTATGGCAGTGGATAGCTTTTTTAAGAAGTAGGCACATATTCCATCCGGTCCAATAGATAGAGATGGTTTTAGATTGCGTAGTGCTTTTTCAACATTGTCTTCTGTAAAATCGATATGTATTAGATCATTGTTGTTATCTGTGGTGCGGCTAGGAAATACTGGGCATGATCCATTGCTGTTTACAAATACTGAGCCGAAGAATGTGTTAAAGATGTTGGCTTTAATGGTGTCGTCGTTGCAGTCTTTACCATCAGGTCCTATCAAGGGTGGGATGGACCTTGAGTCTTTTAGTTTGTTGTTTACAAAATTGTAAAAAGCACGGGTGGAATTGGTGCTTAGAAGGTTTTCCTCTTGTTTAATGTGATAATTGGTGCATTCGGTCTTTATCTGGTGGCATAAATTTTTGTATCGGCTTTTGAAATTGGCAATGTGACCAGATTTGTTTTTCCCCCAGAGTGATCTCTTTTTGGATTGAAGTTTCCTTATTGTTATGGGTAATCTGCTTTTTGTTTTTGTTTTGGGAGTTGTTGTTGGTACATATAGTTTGATGACTCTTTTGACTTCAAGTAAAAATATGTTGTAATGGTCTTCAACAGTATTGCATCCAGTGAATAGATATGGCCAATCAAGGGATGAGAGATCGTTGTCTATAAGATCATAGTTGCCTTTTTTGAAGTTACAATTGGGGATTACATCATTGTGGTGATTTTTGTGTGGGCGTATGTTGAGACAAAAGTCAATCATATTGTGGTCACTGCTGAAAGGGTTCTTTAGTTTGTATTCCGTAAATTAAATTCAAACTATTGCAGAAGATGAGATCGAGGCAGTTGTTTAGTCTAGTGTTGTTGGTTACTAGTTGTTCCAGTCCCAGATTTGTAATAGCATTGTAGAAGGTTGTGTGTATGATTTCAGTTGTACAATCATTTAGGGTCCAGTCAATATGAGGTAGATTGAAATCACCAAGAAAGATAAAAGTGTATGGGCAGGATGCAGCCCATGTTAGTAATGTATTTAGCTTGTTTACATGTTCGATGTCATAATCAGGTGCTCTGTAACATAGTAAGAATCGAATTGTGATATTTAAGGATAGTTCACAGATGATGGTCTCAGGAAGAGCAAGCTCCTGGGTAACTTGGATATTTTTTAGATGTAAGGATTTTTTATAGAAGATAGCAACACCACCTCCTCGACGATTTTCACGATCTGATCGGTAAACATGATAGTCTCTTACTGTGGTAATGGAGTCGGGAGAGATGCATTGAGCCATGTTTCACAGACAAATATAATGTCAAAGTTAGCCATATTTAGTAGGATGAGAAATTCAGGTATTTTATTCACGAGGCTTCTTGCATTGAGTAGTTTTAAGGCCGGCAGTAGTTGGAATTGAGGTAGTTGGGAGCGTGCGTGCCTAGTCTTGGGTGATGGTGGATCGGTTGAGGTAGGGTTGTGGTTGAGGGTAAAAGCTGAGTATTGGGTTGCATGGCTTACTTTTGATACAGTCAGCATGGTAGTCAATGTACAGGTCCTTCTCTCCATTGTCTAGACGGTTTTTGAGTTCAATGCGGAGTACACGGGAGTGGGCACGTTGCTGTATGGTTAGGTCCGGCGACAACGGAGGTTCTTATGGTTGGTGTTGGTTTGGCGAGTGAGTTTATAGTATAAATGAATTTACATTTGCTTGATTCATTTTTGCAAATGACTCTGCACAGGCGTGGGGCCACAGAGCCGTCTCTGTTTTTGAGCTCTCGCCAATGTGTGAAATGTCAAGTATTTCATCAGCGGAGATGGTTGATGCTTGATAATCCCTGATGATGTTTCGGATAGTTGTTATGGTGGATTGACATTTGAAATGAGACACAGGGAACTGTCTCTGAGAAAATGCCAACCCTGAGAGAACTCAGGTAGCAGTATTTATTGAGAAAAACACAAGCAAATATACAGTATGCATATTCAGAAAACAATGACCTCAACAAGAGATTACTTCACCAGCATGAGAACACACAATCTTGGAAAGTCCCAGATGTTACCTTGCTAGGATGAGATCATACAGCCACGGAAAGTCTCATGGGAAAGTTTGGAAAGTCCCATGAGAAAGCACAACTGTGTATCTTGAACTTTCACCCATTTCCTGTTCCTTCTAAACTGGCAGAATCAAAACAGAATGAGGCACTCTGAGCAAAGATACTCCTACCCCCACCAAGAATGCCCACATCTTCCTAGACTTACTGCTAGTTATACAAAGGCCTTACAGAAAATGATAAAATGATCAATAGGTTATATTACCACATTCCTCCTTTTTTATTTATTCAAAGATAGGGGTGTTTTAGTGGCATAGTACACAGTTCCCTCATGACCTGATCCCTCACGCCGGAAGACTGAGGTACACATTTGTAATAGATTAGGAATACATTGAATAAAACAACATAATAAGATACATATAGCAATAATAATAACAACCCCTTGCAATAAGGAACGAAACCATGATCCATCAGGAAGCCAGGACCACAGACTGTCCCAGAATGATGCATTAAACCCATCGGCTCCAGATTGATGCTGAGCAATGCGATCTTCCATGTCCTGAACAGTCTTTGTAATGTTTGGCTCATAATTATGTATAAAAACACAACAATGTGAATGAATTAAAGCACAAACTCCTCCTTGAGCAGCTAACATAATATCTAAAGCATATCGATTTTGCAAAGTAACTGTACGAATTTCAGACATTTCTACATTAATCATCTTAATATTCTTTACAGTATCATTAAACATAGCAACAGTAAAATTATTTAAAATATGAATATCCCTATAGTTCATAGCAATTCCCAAAGGCGGGATAAGACCTCGAGAAATTTGTGTCCATAGATTACCTCCCATGGTTAGGATCTGGAATTGCTCTGTTGTAGCACAAGACAACTGTTTTCTCCAGGTTGCATTCTTTATTAAATCTTTTTCCTCAAAAGGCACTCCATGCAATGTTAGTCCTTCTCCCACTCTCCCAGGAAGGTGCATACACAACCAACAATTGGTGATGTTCAAGTTTTTGGCAGTTGTGCGCAAATCTTTAATGTAATTATTATCTGTCCACAAATCATCGCCCAAATCTCCGGCACGCTGAACATGCTGTCGCTGCTCTCTCCGCACCCGAGCAGCCCAGGACAGATTAGGCAGAATCAGCAGGATCAGGAACCACAGATGCGCCATCCTGCTCCTCCGAAACTTCCTTTACAGGTGCTCAATGATCAGGCCGAACACACCGACCAGGAACCCAACGAATTTGACCAAGATGTTCAACTGCTGCATAACCACGTCCCCACGTTATCAGCTCAGCAGGAACCCATGCTGGATCTGGAAGGAACCGCACCAACACCCGAGGTCTCACCGCATCTGTAGAAGGAGAAGAAAAATGCCTGCTGGCCCGCCGCAGGGGGTTACCAGACAAATTTAAAAATTTAAAGTATACAAAGCTAGATTTAATTGATCTTGAATCGCCGGAAGCCCCAGGAGCTTCCCTCCTTTTTATTTAATTTAGTCAACATGGTCTTGAGCGTGGCATTTGAGCAACAAAACACACATTCACACGCTGCTCCAAACATCCTTGTAACAGCAAAAGCAATCTTAAAATATCAGGTGATATTCCAGGAGACAAATAAGAACCTGCTACAAAGGGTAACAAATTATACACATACAATGAATCCACTATTAAATTAAAATCCTGATTGTGAAAATTTTGAAAAGCCAAAACTACAGCAGCAAGTTCTGCCTGCTGGGCAGACTTCTGCTCTGATGTCACTTTTGTATGCCAAATTCCAGATTTATCTTTCCAAACACAAGCACCAAAAACTTTCCCTCCATCAGTAAAAACTGTAGGAGCATCTGATATGCCCAATGGTATCCTTTCTTACATTTTGGGCACACTGATTTAGGACGAACACCCTGTCCTATTGATCTCTTATTCTGCTGACTTTGACCCCCTCCAGGAGCCCGACATTGCGCTTTAAAATGTCCAGGCTTCCCACAATTGAAACAATTCCCCTTTTGAGCATGTCCTGTTTGTAAAGCCAGAGCTAAAGTTTCCATGTTAAAAGACTGACTCCCTACCTTTCTACATGCATTAATCAAATCCGCGATTTCTCGCTCCCCACTTGCTACCAGTGGATTTAAAATCTTTTTGCAATCTGTGTTAGCTTGTTCTACTGCTAACTTAAAAGCAACTCTTTCTGCAATTGATTATCAATTTGTCTTTCTATAGCCAATTTCAATCTGCTAATGAAATTTTCATAGGGTTCATTGTTCCCTTGTTTGATGTTAGTAAAGGTCTTCTCACCACCTTCGCCGTCAGGGAGAGACCCTATGGCTTGAAAAATTATTTGTGGGAGAAGAATGAACCCTTCCTCAGGCATACCATCTCTCTGTTGTTCCACTGTTGTAAAATTACCAGCTCCGTAAAGCTGATCTGGGGTAACATTTGCTGTTCCCCTCTGGACTGCCAGCTGTCTCCATTTCTGATCTAACACCAAATATTGAGCTGGAGTTAAAATCATATTCAACAGAGCTTTCCAGTCAGCCGGAATCATTTTATTTCCATAACCAACTGCTTCTAACAATGCCTGAGTATATGGCGTTCTAACACCATATTCTTTTTGCTGCTTGCTTAACTTCCCTCAAAATTCTGAGCTGTAAAGGCTTCCACTCCCGCTGCGGATTTAATGCAGCATCCATGACAATTTCCACTGGATTAAGTTGAACTTCTACTCCAAACTCCACCAAATCATCTCCTGATAATTCCCTCTATTCTTTGCTTCTTGAATAGCTGCAGTAACTGCATCCACCTGAACCCTTAAAGGTAAACTCTTATCCTCTGACAAAGTATTGCTAGCGCCAGACAGTTCCCCAGATTTATCTGGAGGTGCCGTCGGCGGCAACAAACGCACCGCATGGTAAAGCGGCAAACCTTCTTCGGGGGTGCTAGGAGCGGTTGTTCATAAGTAGCTAACGCATCCATAATCACCCTCCAGGTTAACAAAATTGAAGAAGGGGCACGAGGTTCCTCATGCAAAAATTTCCTATCTTTTTCCAGGACTCTACTTTAATACTACCTCCTCTGGATATGACTTAATATTTTTCCAAACATACTGTAGTAAGTCCTCAATTTCTTTCTTTCCTACAGCACAACCCCTACTGCCAATTCCAAACCCAAAACTATTCCCAATGATCCCTCTCAATTCCCTGATGTGCTCTTTCTGAGCCTTCGAGAGATCTCCCCCATACTCACGAAAGAATCTATCTTCGTCCAGCGAAGAAGATGAGGGCCAGTCGACGTCCGCGACGATGAGTATAGGATGCGGGAAACGATAGCCTTCCAAGCTATCACGTCGGGTCACCATTTATGGTGGATTGACATTTGAAATGAGACACAGGGAACTGTCTCTGAGAAAATGCCAACCCTGAGAGAACTCAGGTAGCAGTATTTATTGAGAAAAAACACAAGCAAATATACAGTATGCATATTCAGAAAACAATGACCTCAACAAGAGATTACTTCACCAGCATGAGAACACACAATCTTGGAAAGTCCCAGATGTTACCTTGCTAGGATGAGATCATACAGCCACGGAAAGTCTCATGGGAAAGTTTGGAAAGTCCCATGAGAAAGCACAACTGTGTATCTTGAACTTTCACCCATTTCCCTGTTCCTTCTAAACTGGCAGAATCAAAACAGAATGAGGCACTCTGAGCAAAGATACTCCTACCCCCACCAAGAATGCCCACATCTTCCTAGACTTACTGCTAGTTATACAAAGGCCTTACAGAAAATGATAAAATGATCAATAGGTTATATTACCACAGTTGTGATGTCATCATTGTTATTGGTGACCTCTAGACCAAATAAGATGGCGTTTGGACGTTTCCATTCATGCTCAACAGCTTCTCTGATGAGGATTGGGATATCAATATTTGTCTGGGTTGTGCCAAACTGCTGACCTTTTGATCTCAGCCATTGAGCCACTGCGTCCCTTGCACGAATGAAAATCTGTCACTGACCCATTCCTCAGAAAACCTCAAAGAATCTTTCCACTTTCCATAGCATTAGTTTCTGACCATGACTCCAAAAAGACTTAAACCTAAACTTAGGTTTATTTTCAATGCCAATGTTTTTTTTTTTCATGTATTACTGTGGATGACAAACAACTTGAGACAAAGAATGTCATTATTGCTTCTGTTAGAAAACTTCTAGAGAACCTATCCTTGCATTAATATTTGTCCATCATTCCAGGTAGACGTAACTCTAACTGTTACTCTAACTCTCAACTTAGTTTACTGTGGACCAGAAACAACTCTGAATGAAAAGCTGTCACCATTGCTTCCCTTAGAAAACATATAAGAATCTATCCCACACATTAGTTTTTGGCCATGACTCCAAGAAGACCTAAACCTAGCTGTAAACCTAACTCTAGCTTCATTTTCAATGCAGTTTTAGACTATATGTTGTTATCATGGGAAATGTAAATCAATACCAACAGAGGATTCATAATCATTTGACACTCTAATATGAGATTTTTAAAAGTGGTGGGTTTTTTAATATTTTATTTTCAATAAAGGTGCATCTAGAATCTGGTTTCAATTTCAGTTCACTATAAATCACAATCTTTTCAACATAGTGCTGCTATTTCTTCTTTTAGTTCCAGTCTTATTAGAATGCAACTTAATTCAGAACATTTTGACATTCTTGAATGGAAGTTGCAGTAGACAGCTATGTAGCTATCATGAAAGTTACAACCTCAGGATGACTTTCTGCTAGCATTGGGTAAAACCTTTTTGGAAAGCATTGTTCCTTCTTCCCGATATTTTGAGGGCTTATTTGCATACCGTTCATAAAACAAATGTTAACAATTGAGGTCTACACTCCCTTAATTTCCCAATGTTTTGTTTTGCGAGCCTAAAATAGATAGAAATATTCTTAAATATAAAGTTCTGCATTTATTTCTAAATAGCCACATTGAGTTAGGGGCATTTTCAATCTAGAAATGTATTCCTGAATGGTGGTTAACTAGTTCAAACATAAGGCTGACAATTTTTCCCGTTTCAATTCCTAAAATCACTTTTAATTTAATGGGAGAAATTAGGAACGATTGTCTAGTCTTTTTTTAAAAAATTGCCTTATTTACTTTATTTAAAGATTTGCGCTCTGTCTGCCTTATGCCAACCAATAATATTATTCAAAGAGGAAAATGGCCTTTCTCTTTTAAGCTATTTGTTTACATCCAATTGTAGCAGAGAAAATTAGAGATACACAGTACTGATTAGCAACTTTTTCCATTTAACGTAAACAGATAACATATATATTAGCAGTCAGCTACCAAAAGTTAGTTTTGGATCTTTGATTCCAGAAGGATTTCCTAGGGTAAAAAAAAGTGAGCAGACAGAAAGCAACAAATAAACTGGAGAATTTCTTCATTCTTTACATACCCATTCCTTATGTGTGTTCATACATACACACAAATTATGTATAGAGTTCCTCTTTGTCTCCTGTGTTATAACCAAAAAGTGTTGGATTCTGACCAGCTACTTTTCATCAAACTTGCTAGGAAAATTGTTACAAATTTAGAAGGCAGTTTGAGATGCAGTGTAGCCGTTCTTGGGCAATTGTTGATTGGGCAAGTTCATGTCCTGACTTGGTGCTTTTATCCATCAGTTATACTTTGATCTTCTTCTGGGCTTTGGCAGTATACTCTTGCATACTATTGTCTCTGTGTGCACCTATGCATTCAGATAGATTGTGTGTGTTTTTATGAGACTGAACATTCATCATCTAGTTCATTAAGCTCAATATCCATTATGATCACCAGAAAAGGTTATTTCCTGGGCAAGCCTGCAAAGAGGCTCCATTGTCTTCAAATGGAGATTCTCAGGTTCAGCAAACCTTTCAGTTTCTATGTATCCAAAGTACCCTCCAATCAAGCTGTACTTTGCTTTTTTTAGCAGACGAGAACTAGGTTAAGCTTCTAATAAACTTAATAATGACTCAGGTGAAGGGACTTGTTGCTTTTGGCATTCTGAAAGCACTTTCTGGTACAAATTGACAGGTCTGCATTACTGAAAAGGGATAATGTAAATCTGTGTTGAAGGTATATAATTTTCTGAATTCTTTATGTAGCTACACTAATCTCTGTAATACAGAAACTAGGTGCAGTAAATGGGTTTCATATATGGGAGTTGCCTGTGTATTTGTCATCAGCTTTATGAGTTCTGCTTTGGATTCTTTCAAAGTAATTTGACAACTCGGAATTAAATAGTGTGGCTTTCTGAAAATGAAGAGGCTGGAAACAAACTTCATCCATTTAATTTCTTTATTCGATTTTGCGACTGAACATGGTTGAAAATGATCAAACTTGGTGTAACTTTTTATAAATTATGGCACTCTATATGTAACTCTATGTACACTAGAGACATGATTTGGATCTTCAACTAGAACATTTTTAGAAGGCTACAACCTGGGCAAAGATGCCCATGTCTGGATATCTTATATGCATAAACATTTGAAATATATTTCTTATGGATGGAGACATGATTATATTCTTCTAGTATATATAACCACAACAATGGAATATCATTTAAAGCATCTTCAATATGCAACCTTTTGTATTTTAAAAAAATGCTAATACAATCAATGAATTATTAGATTACTTTCTATTTGCTTTAATAATTAGATTAATTCCTATTTAATTAGAATTAAAGATATAGGAGGTAAGGAAGAAGAGTAGAAACAGCTACATTGAAATTAGCAATAGTAATAAGTGTGAATGTTTTTCAAATATAGAAATATATAATATGGTTTTAGATTCACAATCTTTGAAATTTAAAACAAAATTGAAACATCATAATACTTCTATGGTTTAACTCAATTTTCCTAACATTCAATAAAATATATGAAATTTCTTATAAAAAAGTTCTTATAAAAAAAATGAAGTAAATAAAATTCTTACTCATGTGTTTTCATCCAAGTTGTTAAACAGTTGTTTGCCAGCATGGGAGAAGAAAACTCATGGGATTGAACAATATATGATTGAATATATAGAAACGTAAACTGAAAATTCAAGAACTAAGCCTTAAAAATCTTTTGCACAAATGGACACTTTAATTAATTTTATTTTTCCTCCACATTTTAATTTTTAACAATTAAACTTGTTTTCACCCAGATGACATTTGGGGAATTGGATACATTTTTATCAAAGATAAAGATAACGAAACTTGCATTCCTGGGATGTGTTTAAACTATGTAATTTCATACCTTAACCAGATATATAGCAGTATTCTTTTTTAATTTCAGAGATCTCAAACTCAAAATAAAAGATCTGTATGCAATTCATGTTTGGATAAAAGTAGTACATGTCCCATAAATCAAGAGGAATGTTTATTGGAACCACATGTTTTAGACTATTAAAAAAAGCAGTGAAATTCTAGGATGCACAGGAAAGATGATATTTCATGCCTTATTTTGTTGGTTGGATGGTATTACATGCATCATAACCTCTTAATATTTCATTCAATATCAACCAATTTGATATTAAACTTTCCCCAACACACACTTAATCTTGATCAGTCTATTTACTTTACTATATGGTCTACCGCCAACAATGTGTTTTAAATTTGCAAACCAAAAAGAAATTCTAAGAATCTCTAACAATTAAGACAATCTCAGCCAAGTTATTCGAAGCAAAAGGCACTGCTGCCTTTTTTTTGTTTAGATGAAACATTCTTTGTTAAAAATCCCACAATCAGCTGCCATTGTCCAATGGAAACTGGCCAGTGATCTAATAGTGGTCTGTGATCTACCATTTGCTTGTTGCTTTTATATATTAATAAGCAGGCATATTTCAGAACAAATAGTAACATTGGTCCACTGTTTTCTCTTTCTATCCAGTTGAATAACCACTGAATATTTTTTCCTTTGTTATTGCTCACTTTAGGATTTGATTAAACAAACACAAAACAATAAAATTAAAAGGATTAAACAACATGATTGTACACTTTATTATTTGGAAAGTACCTTTTGGTTTTATAAACAGATCAATGTTAGCTCTTTACCTTAGTTCCTCCAGATAATTTTGAGTTCCATCATCCAAACCACTGTGTCTTATGTATATTAGCATTTCCTCCCCACAAATGATGTGGAAAGTATCCAAGACATTATTCTAAAAAGCTTAGCAGAAAATTAGAGCTTCTGAATTAATTAAAGCATAATGTAGACAAAAGTAGCTATGTTTGTATATTTCTATGTTTATTTTTTTAACACGTGTGCATCAGGAAATGTAAATAGAACATTCATGAAGGAAATGGAACTTTTGTTTTTAAAATGCATTGTTTTAATGGTTTCTTGATTTTTAGGATTACCATAAGCAGAAATCTTTGATCATTTAAAGAAAAAATATATTGCAGACATTTATTCTGAAAGGACTTAATTACAGGCCACCCTCTGAAAATACTTCTAAAGACAAGGCATCTCAAAATTGCATGTAAACTTTGTGAAACATTTCAAGGAGAGTTGGTAGTATATTTCCATTGCATTAATCTTTATCTTCTAATAGAGATGTTCAGGATACGTTTAGAGAGAGAGGTTTTTTTAGCCAAGGAAACCAACTAAAACTGGTTCCTTGAGTTGGATCATACTTCAACTGAAACATAGTGATTAGTTTTGGATACTGCAGATTAAAATGTCTACAGGGGAGGAATGGATATGATTAGGTAGATCTCTATGAAAAAAAGAGCGAGAGAGTTGCATTACAATTAGCATATAAATAAAAAGATGAAGACACCGTTTAATTTCATTCTTCAAATATTGGAAAGGTTGTATAGTTGATGGGAGCTGATCGGTAACAAAGGGAGAAAAATTAAATCTTAGGAGGCAAAAGCATTTCCGATAGATCTTTAATGGATTCTCCTCATTATTATTTTTCCCAGCTAATACCATCTGTCAGGATAGTATAGCACCGTGATGGTGAACCTATGGCACATGTGCCACAGGTGGCACGCAGAGCCATTTGTGCGGGCACACGAGCCCCAGCTAAACTTACCTGCACTATGCATGCGCGTGCCTCCCAGCTATTTTTTGGCCTGTTTGTGGCCATTTTTGCCTGCCTGGAGGCTCGAGGGAAGCCTTTGCAGTCTTGGGAGGCCAAAAAACGGGCCTTCTGGAAATACCCATTTTCAGCCTCTGGAGGGCCTCTGGAGCTTGGGGGATGCCATTTTCACCCTCCCAGAGGCTTAAGGGAAGCCTCTGCAGCCTCGGGAGGCCGTAAAACGGGCCTTCTGGAAATATCAGAAGTGCCGAAGCAGAGGCTTCCCTCAAGCCTCTGGGAGGGTGAAAATGGCCTCAAATGGGCTGAATATCAGCTGGGAGGTGTGCACATGCGCAATGCAGGTAAGAGGGTGGAGTGCATTGCATTGTGGGTGCCGGCGCTGCTTTCGGCACACCACAACAAAAAGGTTTGCCATCACTGGTATAGCAGTAAGTTTCAATTAAATAATTCCATTTTACCATCACAAAAAGTATAAAATATTAAGCTTTTTAAAATAAGTACAATAGTGAATATCTTACAGTGTTTTTCAGGGAAAGTTATAAAGCCAGTTATTTTATTTACAGAATATAAAATAAAATTTAAAAATGATTCCAGGGATTAATTTCCAGGCTGAATTGCATTTTCAGATGATGAAGTACTTCAAAAAATGCTAGTGATAAGGAAGGTTATTGCAGAACTTTCCTTTTTTGAATATTCCAAAACCTTGACATTAATCCATATTCTTTAGTTTTAAATGTATTGTTTATGTTATCTATGAAACTATTATGTTTTCAAGGGAAACTAATTTTGTAAAATGAACTCTCTTGTGGGAATAATTGAGTCTAACTGCAAAAATGAATGCAGGGTAATAGTTAGCAACACCTTTGACAAACTATGCAAAAGTTCATATTATATAATGGGTATTACTTTTTAAGATAAACAAACATATGATACCATAGTCAGTTTCTACCACTGTGTACATTAAAATATCAATTTCTTTAAGTAATACTTCAAAATAGCCTTTGGAATGATGTTTGTATTCTCCCTCACAATCTTTAGAAAATATATTTTCCAAAGTAGGGAGGATTTTCAGATAACATTTTTCTGTGTAAAACGGACATTTTCACTCTACCCCATCTATTTTCTCCCTGGCATTGTTTTAAATGGGTAAGGCTAAAAGTTTTCACATTAATTTATAATATGATAGTTGTTATTTTTGCACTGTGACTAATAAGTAAGCATAGCAGTTTACCCCCTAAATCCTAGAATGTCTGTTCTGAAGGAAAGGCAATCTGGAAAAAAAAAAGAGGCAGTTTTGTACAGTGGCTTAAGACTTCAAGCTAGAAAGCAGAATACCCTTGAGTTCTAGTCCTGCCTTATATATAAAGTCAGCCACTCTTTCACAGTTCTGGAAATAAGACAACAACAAGCCTGTTTTGAAAAAAGTTAGGAAGAAAAATGAATGGGCATGTCCAGACGATTCCCAGGAATAAAGAAAAATATGAAGGAACAATTAAAAATATTTTTTTTAAAAATCACACAACTTTTGTTGGTGCTCAATTAATGATATCTCATATTGAAAAAGCTCATACAAATGAATCCCTTCCAAGTAATTTTTGTTATGAGCAAGAATTTCTGATAGATAAACTGGGAATTTGATCTATGTTCTGTATCATCACTGGAACACTTGGGGAAAAAAGATGGACTTTTACTGCTTTTCCCATTCAAATTTCTGTTCCCTCAACACAAGTGTTGGCAACAAGCCTTTTGGTGAACACATCATTATTTATCAACCAGTGCTAGGCAAATCTTTGCAATTGGATGGAATTGGCTATTTAGGATCTCTGAAATCCTGGAACAGAATCCACTATTTGCCAATTTAAATAAATTAAGAAACAAAAATAAAATGATCCAGATTTTATGCATTATCTCTGTTCTCACATTGGACTTTGCTTAAGCCTTTGGACATTTTATTATTTTCATCTCTCTTGCTTATTCTACCCATAGCATTGCTTGAAACTATCACGGTGGTACCTAATGCTTGATTGCTGATTCCTGCAATAGAACAATGAATGTATATTTTTCTTACAAGCCAATTGGATACCATGAAAGGAGTGAATATAATATAAGCATTAAATGTTTGTTAAATGTGTTTAATTTATAAAGTTAAATGCCAATTAATGGGAAGAAAGGGAGGTATGGTAGCATAAAATAGTAGAAAAAAATTGTAATGTAAACTATTTTACTAATTTTAAATCAGCTTTACTTAGGATCTCTCAGTATTAGGTAAAACATTAGAAAATACAATATTGTTGATATAAAGGGTTTTGATATCTGGTTATCCTATCCATTATAATAACAGGAGTATTTTTACACTACCTGAAAAAAGCAACATTGATTTTCATGTGGCTTGAAGATCTAATTGAATTAAAAGGGCAAGACCACAGCAGATTTTGAGTGGAGTCTGCTTTGATGATAAAATGTGGACTTGCTTGGCTCTTCCTTGGTACTACCATACTTTCCCATCAAATATTCCATCCTCTTACTTAATAGCAGATCAGAATAGGATGGTGGTCCCTTCTATGACTAATTAATTTTTTTTAATTTTTATTGGTTTTTAAAACAAACATAAACAAACAAAACATAAAAACATCAAGCCATCTTCCATATATATACATACAATGTGCCGGTTGGTTTACAAATTGTTTTGTGCTTCCATTTCGTAGTCTTCAATTACAATTACATTGTATATAATCTTGTATTTTCAATCAAATATTAAATACATTAATATCATTATTAATCAATCATTTGACTATACTTTTATTCATTCATGTTTTACGAAATAATCATATTTTACTTAATTTGTTTTATGACAGTTCATATTATCATCCCAAATCTATCCTAGAATCATTTTGTAGATATAATAAGAAAGAAGTACATCTTTATATATTTATTATTTTCTAAAAGTCTACATATTTCATTACTATATTTTATTGTCTAACCATTGATAGAATAGATCCCAAATTTTATAAAATTGTTTATCACCTTTTCTGTAATTTCAAATGTCAATCTACTCATTTCAGCACATTCCAATATTTTCTTAATGATTTCCTCCTGTGGTGGTGTTTTCTCATTTTTCCAGTTTTCAGCAAATACAATCCTAGCCGCTGTCAATACATTTACAATCAGGTATTTCAAGTCTTTACTATATATTGCAGGTAAAATTCCCAATAAAAATATCTCTGGTTTCAAATCTATGTTTTTTTGTCATTTTTTCCAACCACATGTGGATTTTAGTCCAGTATTTTTTAGCATCCGCACAAGTCCACCACATATGGTAATATGATTACCATATAATATATAATATATATAATATATATAATATATAAAATAGGATATGAAGTCTGATGACATTTCCAACATTTTTCGGATTTATTCTTGAACTTTCTTGCTATTCTTGTCGGGGGAAAATGCCACCTGTAAAACATCTTATACAAATTTTCTTCATATGCTGTTGACATTGTCATTTTATAATTTTGAGACCACAATTTTTGCAATTTATCTAGATTAATCCCATATCCAAAATTCTTCCCCCAAGCAATCATAGTTTCTTTAACTTGTTCTTCTTCTAGTTTGATTTCTAATAAATATCCATACAATTTTTTAATCACCTTTTCATCAGTACCTGTCAAAATCTTATCTAAGTCAGTCAGTTTATCATAGAAACCTTCTGTTTTAGAATCTTTATCATACCTTGAATGTATTTGCGCATATGAAAACCAATTCATCTTTATACCTTGTTCCTCTAGTTTTTGTATAGATTTAAGTTCACCCTTTTCATTCAAAATTTCACCATATCTAACTGTTCGTTCCTTTTTGTATATTATAGGATAAGAAAATGCTTCAATAGTTGATAGCCAGACTGGAATTTTCAAATAACATTGTCTTTTAATCTTCACCCAGTTTAACCACAGAGACTCCCGTATATAATGACTTCTAAAATACCCCTGTGTTTTAGTTCCTTTATACCATAAAAAAGCATGCCACCCCAACAACAGATCATGTCCTTCTAATGTCAACAATCTAGTATTTCTTAATGTTATCCATTCCTTAACCCACATCAGATTTGTAGCTTGGTAATACAACTCCCAATTAGGCAAACCAAATCCTCCTCTTATTCTAGCATCTTGCAAAAGTTTTAACTTTATTCTCACTTTCTTACCTTGCCATATATATTTCAACACAATTTTATTTAAATCTTCAAAGTAGTCTTTTTCAAGCCTAATTGAAATTGTTTGAAACAAATATAAAATTCTGGGTAATATATTCATCTTGATTGTTGATATTCTCCCTATTAATGACAGTTGTAAATTTTCTCATTTCACCAAATCTAGCACTATCTGCTGTTTAAGTTTGATATAATTATTCTCTTTTAGTGTACTGCATCTTGCTGTCAAATATATCCCCAAGTACTTGATCTTATTTGTGACCTGAATTTTCAATAGGTCTGCGAGTTCTTCCTTTTGTCTTGATAGCATATTCTTTGTCAAGATCTTTGTCTTATCTTTATTTATTTTCAAACCAGCCACCTTTCCATATGTCTCTATCTTTTCTATCAATTTTGATGCTGTTTCTAGTGGGTCTTCTTATATGAAAACCAGATCATCTGCAAATGCTTGCACCTTAAATTCTTCCTTTTTAATTTTCATCCCTTTTATATTGTTTTCCTCTCTAATAATTCTATTTAGCACTTCCAAAGTTAACACAAAAAACAGAGGTGATAGTGGGCACCCTTGTCTTGTTGCTTTTCTTATATCGATAGAGTCTGTCAGTTCACCCTCTATCATTACCAAATTTGTTTTTCAACCTTTCCAATGTTAAGGCTTCCTGCATAGTAAAACAGATATTTAGACTGAATCTGGTCTTATTGTTGTATCCATAACAATTTGAAATTACAGCTGCTAGATCTTTAGCTGATGTTGGCCTTCATATACATTGAGTTCTTCCCAAAACAAAATCTCAGGATTTTGTAATGTAGCAGCCTAGAATATGTGCGGTTCCAAGCAATGTGGCCTTTTGTAATTGACAGATGGACATTTTATCAAAATGTAGATTTTCTAATTGCCATTCAAGACTTTTTTTATAGCACCCAGTGTGCTGATAACCACTGGTGCAACCATAGCTGCTTTATGCCATAATCTTTCACCTTCAATTTTTAGATCTTGATAGTGAAAGGAATAAGGAATATGCCTATTTTAGACTTATAATAACCTCATATAAATGTGACCAAATTCCCTGCATTAACCAATAAATAATTAAATTTGGAATGAGAAATGTTTATTAACAATAACATGGTATTGATATTATGAATTAATGGGCAACAGTATGTGTGTAATGATAATAGCAATAGCACTTAGACTTATATACCACTTTATAGTGCTCTACAGCCCTCTCAAAGCGGTTTACAGAGTCAGCATATTGTCCCCAACAATTTGGAAGGCTGAATCAACCTTGAGCCTGGTGGGATTCGATCTGCCAAATTGCATAGGAGTAGCTTGCAGTACTTCACTCTAACCACTGCGCCACCGAGGCTCCAATCACTAATATTGGTAAAAAAAAATCAGCTTCTTGGAACACCCAGAGACTATTAGCAGAGTAAAATAGACAACATATAATAAATAAATAAACTACATGGACACAACAACAGATTTGTTATAGATCAGGGGTGGGCAAACTTTTTGGCTCGGGGGCCGCATTGACTTTTAAAATTTGACAGACGGGCCGGTCAGCACAAGATTTTTGGGAATCGCCCCCGCCACCCTTCTCCCCTCTTCTCCTCCTTCCCCTCCTCGGAGGCCCCTGAGTCAGGAGTTGCTACCACCGGCGCGCTCCAGTCCCGCGTTGCCTCGGAAAGGAAAGGCAAAAAGGAAGAGCCGCGGCGGTGCTTTGCAACGGGAGCAGCGGCACCGGAGGCTCAGGCTCAGCGGCTCCTAGTTTTGCCTTTTCCTTCCCAAGGCAACGCGGGACTGGAGCCGCACGGAGCTCCGCCGGCGGTAGCAACTCCTGACAGCCCCAGCCGGACACCTGAGCGGAGCCCGGGCGAAACTGCCTGTTGCTGCTGCCGGAGCACCATGGGGTCGCCTCCTCCAAGCAGCCTGCCCACCCGCCGGGCTTCCCTCTGCCACGCGGCTCGGGCCAGGCGCGCGCCGCGAGTTAAAGGAAGCCGAAAGTTGCTGGGAAGTTGCTCGGGTGCTGGGAGTAGGCTTTTAAAGTGCTGCCCGAGCAAAGTTTAAGCAGCCCGCCCACCCGCCCACCGGGCGGAATCCTTCCTGCTCCTCGGCGGAAGACGCTCCAGCCTGCAAACTTTGCTTTTGCAAAGTTTAAGCCTGAAGCCCGGAAAACCGAGCAACTTCCCAGCAACTTTCGGCCGTTTTAACTCGCGGGCGCCGCGCCGCCCCTGAGCCGCACAGCGGAGGGGAAGCCTGGAGTGCCGCCGGTCACCTCCTCCAAGCAGCCCGCCTGCCCGCCCGCCTGGCTTCCCCTCCGCCGCACAGCTCAGGGCCAGGCGCGCGCCCGCGAGTTAAAACGAAGCGGAAAGTTGCTGGGAAGTTGCTCGGGTGCTGGGAGCAGGCTTTTAAAGTGCCGCCCGAGCAGGACCGTCGAGCCGGGAATGGGGCACCAAGGCAGGGCAAGGGTCCACCAGCAGCGGCCTAGCTTTAGGTGGCTCCAAGCAGCCCACCCCGCCCGCCGGTGGAACCCTTCCCGCTCCTCGGCGGGAAGACGCTGCAGACTGCAAGCTTTGCCTTTGCAAAGTTTAACCCTGGAAGCCCCGGAAAAAAAAGGGGATCGGCGGGGACTCACCTTCGGAGAGGTCGCACTCGAAGGTGATTTCGAACTCCCAGCCGAGGCCTTTGCAAATTTCTTTTCTTTCCTACCCCTAGATTGCTCCGCACTGTTTTGCAGCTTTGGGGGCCACGCGGGCACAGGGCAATACGCCACGCCCAGCGATTTTTTTTCAGGGGCGGGCCGGATTGGACAGACCAATGGCAGCGATTTTTTTCAGGGCGCGGGCCGCATTGGACAGACCAACGGGCCGGATGTGGCCCGCGGGCCGTAGTTTGCCCACCCCTGTTATAGATGGTCACAGAATAAGTCAGATGTTTAAACAAGGATCTGGGAAAGGCAGGTGTTTGATGTTGTATAATGTTTGAGGTATTATCACAAGTTTTTCCAAATAAAGCTGCTATTTGCAATTGACTGATTGTGATTTTGTCAATGCTGATGGACTTCTTATTAATTTGCCAACCTAACAATATGAAATACTTACTTAAAACTGATGCCCCTCTTTGTAAATATACCTACCAAATTTATTTGAAATTCATATGAATAATTGCACATTTGCTAGTTGTCTATAGCAATAAATACAGCATGTTTGTCAGAGGTATACAATTTTACCTTTTATATTGTGCTATGATTCTTGGTTAGTATCATACACAGTAAATTGTATCTGTTGCCTTTGATTCACTAGCTAACTTTCCATTCCATACCAGAAAAAGATTCCTGACTTATGTAGCTATAACGTGAATGCTGTAAGTTTAGATCCGAAAGCAAAAATATAAGAGAATTGTAGTTTATTGTTTTTTGTATGACTTGGATTTAGTCCAATTGACTTCGCTATTTTCTTGATTGATTTTTTTAAAAGTTGTTTTTCCGAAACAGCACTGCTATTGTTCAAACTAATTTCTTGTTTTGTATAGGCAGTTACTTGTTATGTCATGTCTCTCGCCATGATTTACTAAGAGGAGAGGAAAAGACTCATATAACATTTTGAGACATTTATAAAAAGCCTGTTTCTCAATTTCCTTCCCCTCCTTCTCTTTCTCCAGGGTATATGATTATAGCAAGCCAAAAAGTGATTTCATGCCTTGTTCATGCAGAAAGTGTGCATTAGTCCCCAATTCTCTCTGGAGCAGACGTGATCCCTGTTATTTATTCATTTTATTTATTTGATGTTGCTAGTTTAAATAATTTTATAATGAGTGAAACATGCCCATTAACAAATGCATAATCGTGATCAGAATAAGAAATCTTACAAAACTGAAGCTCTTCTTAATCGATGTCTGAGAAACATATAGATTCTCAGGGATTGTTTTAACTATCAGTGCTCCTAGATAGACATTGGTTTTATATAAAATAAACTTGCCTATATTTCATTCAAACTGAATATCACATGACTCTTTATTTGAACCTATTCAACTAACTTCAAATATGAGATGAAAGCAAAGATCAGCAAAGGCACTTCTTGAAGCTACATCACAGCAGTGAGATGCTGATTCCAAAATCTTTAGAATGAACTTTAGTATGGTGAGTCATGGTTCAAGAAAATTATATATTTTTAAATGATTGAAATAAAACTCTGGAGAATTTCTGTTGTTACTGGTAGTTATCAATATTTTCTCCTCTTACAAGGTAATCAAACTCAATTTTTCTGAGATATTTATTAATAACAATAGCACTTAGACTTATATACCACTTTACAGTGCTTTACTGCCTTCTCTAAATGAGAGTCAGCATATTGTCCCCAACAATTTTGATCCTAATGTTACCGACCTCTGAAGGATTGAAAGCTGAGTCATCCTTGAGCCTGATGAGATTTGAACTGCCAAATTGTAGGCAGCTGGCAAGCAGCAGCAGAAGTAGCCTGCAGTACTGCATTCTAACCACTGCACCACCGCAGCTCTAAATAATACAGAAATATGCATATGCCCACACATATTATATGACACAGAGAAACAACACAGTCTAGTTCGAATGTACATGGTGCTTTCTACAATTTTCTACAATTTTGTAAACAACAAACTAAAAGACTCAAGGTCCATCCCACCCCTGCAAGGACATAATGGCAAAGACTGCAATGACGACACCATCAAAACCAACCTCTTTAACACGTTCTTTGGCTCAGTATTTGTAAACAGCAATGGATCAAGCCCAGTACTTCTTAGTCAAACCACAGACAACTACAATGATCTAATACATATCGATTTTACAGAAGACATTGTTGAAAAAGCACTACGCAATCTAAAACCATCCCTATCTATTGGACCGGACAGAATATGTGCCTACTTCTTAAAAAAGCTATGCACTGCCATAGCCGAACCTCTAAGCATAATCTTTGAAAAATCTTTCAGGACCAGCTCCTTCCCAAAACTATGGTCACAAGCCACGGTCATCCCCATCTTCAAAAAGGGAGACCCCAGCCTAGTTGAAAATTACAGACCAATCTCTTTATGCTGCGTCACCTGTAAAGTCATGGAATCAATTATTAACCAATCCATTATCCTCCATTTAGAGACAAACCACCTACTCTCTAATAAACAATTTGGTTTCAGAAAAAAACTATCCTGTAATCTGCAATTCTTACACTGCAAAAACATATGGACTACACAACTCGACCAGGGCAAAGCAATAGACGCAATCTACACAGACTTCTGTAAAGCCTTTGATTCAGTGGTAAATTGACAAACTACTAAAACTAAAATCTTATGGTATCTCTGGACACCTACATAACTGGATAGAAGCATTCCTGTCAAACAGACAACAAATGGTCAAAATTGGGAGCGTCCTATCAAATTCTGTATCTGTCAACAGTGATGTCCCCCAAGGCAGTGTTTTAGGACCAACTCTCTTCATACTTTATATAAATGACCTCTGTGATCATATTAAGAGCAACTGTGTTCTCTTTGCTGATAATGTAAAGCTATTCAACACCACAGACAATACTATTACCCTCCAAAAAGACCTTGGCTATGTATCAGAATGGTCAATCAAATGGCAACTTCAAATCTCAACAAATAAATGCTCCGTCTTACATATTGGCAAAAAAATCAGAAAATAAAATACAAGCTAAATAGTCAAGACCTTGTTGAGGATCCACACTCTGTCAAGGACCTTGGAATACTCATCTCTAATGTTCTAAGTGCTAAGAGCCCACTGTAACTACATAGCCAAAAAGGCATCAAGAGTTGTTAATCTAATCCTATGTAGCTTCTTCTCTGGTAATATCACTGTACTAACTAGAGCATACAAAACATTTGCTAGACCAATACTTGAATACAGCTCATCAGTCTGGAACCTGCATTACATATCTGATATTAATACAATTGAGAAAGTCCAGAAATATTTCACAGGAAGAGTTCTCCACTCCTCTACTCATGGGAGAATATCTTTTGCCACCAGACTTGAAATTTTAGACCTAGGCAACCTAGAACTACGCCGCCTTCGGTTTGATCTAAGTATAGTACATAAAATTATATATTGCAATGTCCTACCTGTCAATGAATACTTCAGGTTTAACCACAACAATACAAGAGCACACAATAGATACAAACTCAAGGTAAACTGCATCAAACTTGATTGCAGGAAATATGACTTCAGCAACAGAGTGGTCAATGTCTGGAATACTCTACCTGACTCTGGTTTCTTCCCCAAACTCCAAAAACTTTGACCTTAGACTGTCTACTATTGACCTCACCCCCTTCCTAAGAGGCCTGTAGGGGGCGTGCATAAGTACACCAATCGTGCCTACCATCCCTGTCCTATTGTTTCTTTTTGTTTTTCTTATAAGTATCTATCTCATGTATTCAAAACTATGTTTATTCTTATACCTGTATCTTGTAAGTCAGTGGTCCCCAACCTTTTTGTACCAGGGACCAGTTTCAAGCACAAACACTTTTTCAAGGACCGGGGGGAAGAATCCGAGTTTGGTGGTTTTGCTTGCAGACGTTTCATTACCTGACTAGGTAACATCTGATGTTGTTACCTAGTCGGGTAATAAAACGCCTGCCAGCAAAACCACCAAGTTCAGGGGAGCACCTCGGCCCTGCCCCCTCAGCCCCATCCCTCAGGTGTCTGCCTCGTTCCTCTCTCAGTCGCTCTCTCGCTGCTCCACCAGCCCAGGAAGAAACTGCTTCAAAGAGCCGGGGGATGGCTTTCCTGTCGCTGCAGCTCCTCCGAGCGCCCGTTTACCCCACCCCGCCGCCCGCATTCAATCCACAGTGCTCCGTTCTGCCTGCACTGCCTGCCTGCCTGCCTGCCTTCTTCGTTTCGGAGCAGCTTTGGCTGATAAAAAGAGGCGAATAGTTATTATTCTCAGCCGAAGCTGTTCTGAAACGAAGAAGGCAGGCAGGCAGGCAGAATGGGGCACTGAATTGAACCGCGGGCGGGCGGGCAGGGGGGTAAACGGGCGCTTCGGAGGAGCTGCGCGCCAGGAAAAGCCACCCCCCCGGCTTCTTCTTCTTCTTCTTTTTTTTTTAAAGTTTTATTGATTTTAACAACAAACCAAAAACACATAAAACATAAAACATAACATAAAAACATCATCATCCTTCATAAATTTACAGACACTGTATCGGTTGGTTTACCACTCCTTTTTGTGCATCCATTTCATAGTCATTATAATAATTATATTACATAATAACTCATATTATCAAGCAACAATTATATATCCTAATATCATTATTAAACAATCATTTGACTATAATTTAACTAATTCATACTTAAGCGAGATAACTATAGTTTAGTTAATTTATTTTCTAACAAATCATAAAATCATACCAAGTCTATCTTAATAAAATATTATAAAAGTATTATCAACCCCCCCAAAAATGTATATTCATTATTTCCTAGATCTCTAAATATTTTATTATTATATTGTATTATCCAACCATTGATAAAAAAGATCCCGAACTTCATAAAATTGTTTATCTTCTTGTTCTCTAATTTCAAATGTCAATCTACTCATTTCTGCACATTCCAATATTTTCTTAATAACTTCTTCTTCTGAAGGTATTTTCTCATTCTTCCAATTTTTAGCAAATACAATCCTAGCCGCTGTTAATACATTTACAATCAAATACTTTAAGTTTTTATTATATGTATCAGGTAAGATTCCCAATAAAAAATCTCTGGTTTCAAATCTATATGTTTCTTTGTCATTTTTCCAACCATATGGCTTTTCCTGTCGCTGCAGCTCCTCCGAAGCATCCGTTTACCCCACCCGCCCGCCCGCAGCAGCAGTTCAATCCACAGTGCTCCGTTCTGCCTGCCTGCCTGCCTGCCTTCTTCGTTTGGAGCAGCTTCGGCTGATAAAAAGAGGCGAATAGTTATTATTCTCAGCCGAAGCTGTTCAAACGAAGAAGGCAGGCAGGAGGCAGAATGGGGCACTGAATTGAACCGCGGGCGAGCGGGCAGGGTGGGGGTAAATGGGCGTTCGGAGGAGCTGCGGTGACAGGAAAAGCTCACCCCCGGCTTCTTTGAAGCAGTTTCTTCCTGGGCTGGTGGAGCAGCGAGAGAGCAACTGAGAGAGGAACGAGGCGGGAGGAAACCGAAGCCGTTGAGCCAGAGAGCAGGACAGGCTTCGGTTGCTTCCTCCTCCCCTTCTTTCATTTGTGTCCCAGCAGCATTCACCGAAGGCGAAGAAAGCTGCCATTTTTTAATTTTTTTCTTTGTGGCCCGGTACAGAGTGCTCCACGGACCGGGACCGGTGGTTGAGGACCCCGGTTGTAAGTGATTGACAAATGAAATGAATACTAAATACTAAAAACGAATCTTGTGAATTTACTGGACGGATGGCATAGGGAACAAAGCTGTTGTAGAATCGTGACCCGATGGACAACGTTCCTCCAGGCCTTCCTGTCCTGTACAGTTTATTATATATAGTTGCTCCCTTATCACCTAAATAAAACAGGTCTGTTTAGGAAGAAGATAAAAATAACTAGGTATAAAAAAAGAAAGGGGTTTAGCAGAAAGCCAAAGATTAGAGAGATGTTCAACTGTATTAAGAAAGAACAGGATTCAAAGAAATTCAAATGGAAAATACTTCGTGACATTTTTGTTTTTTATTCAGTAATGGAAGAAGCACCCTGCATGTGATGTTTAGTTCTAATGGTTTAATAAATAAATTTGAGCAGTCATTATGGGGGTTCATTTCTCCTGCCCCCCCACCCCCATTTTGTGCTACTCCTAATAACCCATAAATCTTTCTCTGCAGTGAGCGTCTAGAAATAAAACAGGGATTTTTTTCCCTTAGAAATGTTCGTGAGCTTCATTTGGTTCACCTTCCAAAATAATCTTTATTCTTTCAGAAGTATTCATCTCAAAGGAGATATAAACGAGAAATTTCCAAATTCTCTTCCAAGTTGGATTGAATTTATGAATTTAGAAAAGGACCCGCTTGTAATGTTTCTCCACTTCTTTGTTTGGGCAGTTGACTTAAGTTGCCCTAGCTAAAACTGGTGATGAAAACCTCCTTGGATACAATCCTTTGGCTGGGAAATGGTATGTACATTTGATAAATAAATCAGTACAGTTAATAGGGATTTATTTAAAAAAAACCCCTTATTTTTTTAACATTTTATAAATTAGAGCTGAACAAAAGAAAGCTTTACTTTTGAAAATCTATATATTTGTTTTTGCAGGTGACTTGTACTTGCATAGTCTTTCATTCCTTTATGGATATGCATGCAAGCACAAATGTATAGAGTGCCAGTATGTATAGAAGCTAGAAAGCAGGAGACCATGAATTCAAGTCCCACCTTAGCCATTAAAGCCATCTGGGTGATCTTGGGCCAGTCTAATCTCACAGGGCTGTTGTGAAGACAATGGGAGGAGGGAGGAGTATTAGATATGTTAGCCACCTTGAGTTGATTATAAAAATAATAATAAAAACAGGATATTAGATAGGTAGGTAGGTAGGTAGATAGATTAGAGATAAATAGTTAGATGATAGACAGATAATAGATGATAGATAGATTGATAGATAGATAGATAGATAGATAGATAGATAGATAGATAGATAGATAGATAGATAATAGAGATAGATAGATGATAGACAGATAGATAGATAGATAGATAGATAGATAGATAGATAGATAGATAATAGAGGTAGGTAGGTAGGTATAGGTAGGTAGAGATCCTGTAGGTAGATAGATAAGCTAAAATGCAGAAAGAAAACTGAATAGCACTGATGGGCAGCTATATAAATTGAATTAATAGAAATTAATAAATAAGTGGAGAATAGTCTCAGGATGGCTATGTATGGAGCATGTATTGGGGAAGAGGAGAGGTAAAACATTTGGCTGTCCCATTAATATATGAACATATTAAATCAAAGAGGGGTTGCGTACCAGGATTCTCTGTTCTTGCTTTTTTTTATGCTCTTAGAACTGAGATGGAGACTCTGAAACTCTTCCTTAGGAAAGCTACTCACCAGATATTTCTTCCTGTCAAAAGGCCAAATTCTACACCAGAATCCAGTTGTTCACGCTGAAAGGAAATAGAAGGATAAAAGCTCCCAGATATTCTGTTACAACAATCAGTATTTTTCTGGCATTTAGAGCACATTTCTGGTCCAAACACTTTGCCAAAGTCTCCTTTTTTATTTCATTCTTCTTCTGGTCTTCTAGTTTAAAGAGGAAGATATAAAACTGATGAACATAAAGGCATTCAACATACTCAGATTTCTTACGTTAAGGATCTCAGCAAGGTTTGTCTAAATGCTTCCATGTTGCATTTGGCAACAGACAGCAGCCAAGATGGTTAATACTAAACACAGATCATTTATCTTCATATCACCATTAAAGCTACATGACTTCCATATCTTCATATTTAAACAATGTGTTTTTGGAACCTTTTGATTTGATACTGTATATAAAAATGCTTCCATGAAAAGTTACTACTCTAGCAATCTCATTAGTTAGATGGGTTTCAGAATAGAATCGCTTTACAATTTATTCATTAAACGATACAAGGGTGAAATAAAATAAAGTTCTTCCTCGTACCTATTATGCTCCTGAGGCAAATGTCTGGATCCTATAAAGAGGATAATTATAGTAGTAGAAGTTGAATTTAATTTTTTTCTTAAAAAGCTGCAATCAAATAAGGCGTTCAAAAGTTTATTTTTCATCACTGTTGTAAAGGCAAACAGCAGCTGTATGAGGACTATCTGAATATTTTGCCATGGTCAACATTGAATTTAATTTTAATCTTACTTCAAACCAGCTTAGAGGTATAAATTTTAGTGTGGAAGCAACATGTAGACTAAATGAATTCAATCTTATTGAGTCACTACTGAAGGGATCTTGTTGCTAGTGCTCAGCACTCATATTAATACATCATCAGAACTGACCATGTATCACATATCATATCTATACAAATGAAAGTGGTACCTCAGATTATGACACCATAGGGATTTTTTAAAAAAGATGGATCAGGAAACAAGATGTATTCTCTGTAACCATCATAATACAACTCTTTGTGCCTACCAAGTTTTTGTTTTTTTTACTACAAAAATAGTTCCTCACCTGTGTGCAAAGAGAGCCTCACTGTTGTGGTTAGCCGACAGCAGGTGCAGACAGCTGAGGAGAACGAGGACTCAGATGAGGGGCCAGGACCATTAGGGAGTGGACTGCTGCCTTCAGAGATTGTGGGGGCTGGCAGCAGTGATGAGGAGGTTCCCGAGGAACCTGTGCCAAATGAGCGTGCACGCAGGATTGCTCATAGGAAAGAACAATTACAACAGCAAGGGCAACTCGGGAGTAAGGCTGCAAAGTAATGGCTCCTAGTTCAAGAAGATAAAAGCCAGCTGTGAAATTAACCTTCTTTGCAGAAGGCAAAAATGTTTTGAACTCAGCCTCGTGGACATTACAGTTGGTATTTGAAGACTATTTCTTATCTGTTGTGTTTTGGCAGACTTGCAAAAACTTGGCAAGGTTCTCTCTTGTTGGAGCTAATTAGTTGGAAGCAGCCTTTTATCTGTGAAGAAACAGAATTCTTAGCTGAAACATAAAAAGGTTGTACTGCTGCCTGTGTTTGCTCTCTTGGAACCAGGTTTGGGTCAGAACACTCATGTAATCCTAGCATTTGTTTCCTCAAAGCCAGCCCTCTTCCTATAGAGGAGTTAGAACTGGTCAAACGGTCAGTGCTGGCATTTCCAAGTCAATGAAGCTACCTGTTTTTGGTTGATGGTTCCAACTCAGAAGAATATCCAGGATGCCCATCTGACTGTTTCAGGGAAAGTATCCCCAACCAAATCAACTGTCCACCAGTCCATAAACACACCTAAGAAGATGAGAGAAAGGACCACAGATCATACAAACATACTGGCTTTTCACTGACTTCTTTGCACCCAACCTACTTTTGCTTAGATTAACTGGGTAATTAGTTTTTCAGAAAGTTGCAATAACATGTAGCCCTGATCTTGTGTCTGTTTGGAATTGATAAAATGCACTTAGATTATCTTAAGAAAAATGTATGAACATTTTCCCCCAGCCCTTCTCTTTTGTTTACAATTTAAAAAGATTTCAGAACCAGACATTCTAAAAAGCTACAGGGTCTTCTAACAAACAAACCATCCTTTTTAATCTCCTAGAAGAAAAGAAAAAGTGATCCTGCATTTTTCTCATTAATGTTTTATGTTTGCAGGGAATTTTTATTCAGGGAGCTTTGGCAATTTACCACAAATATTGAAGAGAAGTACATAACATAACCCTTCACAAGAGTGTAGCACAAAAGGCCTCTTAGTTTCTGGGTGTTTTTTTTTTTTTACTTTTTTTCTTTTGCATTATTCTCACATTGCTAAGCAACCAAGGGCACACTTCTTTGTATCCTGTGCTATATGTTCTGTCATTTTTAAAGCTGCCTGATCCCTCCCCCCAGCCCCACATCTCGGTTTCTTCAAAAACATTGTCATTATTTGGGAGCAGAATTAATGCATTCTAAGGATGTGATGACTTTCTCAATTCATTCTGGCTTTCTGGCACGGCACTTCATCCAAGCCAGGGCAGCCACACAGCTGAGGCTCAGCTTGCTGGAGAATTCTCCCTTACGAGGTTTAATTAAAATTTCTAGCTAGTTCAATCTGTCATTCCTGTTTTGAAAGCTGCGGTTCCTGCAGCCCAGAGTGGTTCCAGTGCACAGTTGCCATTTTGATTTACATCTTCAAAGCAGCCTTCGCATGCATAACCCTGAGTGACAGCCAAATAGGTCTGTACAGTGTTTGGGCCAGTTTTAATTGGAAGCAACTAGTTCAACACAATTACTCCCTGCCTTGTTCTTCTTGCAAATGTGTTTTGGGAAAAATTGCTCCCAAGTTGGGAGCATTGACCTTGATTTGGGAAAATGAGGATGGGGGGAGGAAAAAAAATCTAAAATGGGTCTTTTAAGCCTGGAGGTGGGGTTATATCTCTACCTTAAAAATCAAACCATTGTTCATAAGCAGGCTGGATCTCCAGACTATGCATCAAGAACAAAACCCTAGCCTTTGCTGATGTTGGTTCATATGTAGCTGTGAGAGGAGGAAGATCATTGCTTAGTTTAAAAGAAAAAGGAAACAGGACTTCTCATTAGTGGCTCTTGCATTAGGAAATTGTCGGAGTGTTTGCAACAGCCTGGACAGCTATTAAATCAATACCTTAACAGAAATGCTTTAACTCTGCAGAAATGTCTAGTAATGACTTACACCACCAACCCTGCTCTGCCCTGATTTTAAGAATCACTTTCAAAGGCATCCCTGAGATTTGAAGGCATCATATTACAGGGGTGCGAGCTCCAGCCTTTCCTTCAGGTGGGCGACACTCATCAGTCACACAAAAGGGGCAGAGCTTACGGCCCAGCAGTGCAAGCCTCTTGTCCCTTTTTTCAAAGGCAAAAAAGCCAAAATCCACGGGGTTTCAGTGGTTAGAGCACAGTGCTGCAGGCTACTTCTGCTGACTGCCGGCTGCCTGCAATTTGGCAGTTCAAATCTTAACAGGCTCAAGGCTGACTCAGACTTTCATCCTTCCGAGGTCAGTAAAATGAGGACCCAGATTGTTGGGGGCAATATGCTGACTCTGTAAATGGCTTAGAGAGGGCTGTAAAAGCACTACAAAGCAGTATATAAATCTAAATGCTATTGCTATTTGTGGCAGCCTTTTTATCTGGATTTTTGGGAGGGGGAGATTTTAATAGCTAGGAAAAATAAAGCGTAGCCATTTAGTTTTATTTTGATTCTGTTATTCCTGTTTTGTTTCTTGGGTGGTGAGAAAGCTCCCCCCCCACACCTGCTGTTGGTAGCATGGCCTGGGATTTTGTTATATTCATCCATCCACCTTTCCATCCATCTATCCATCCATCCCATTTCTATACATAGCTAAATGACTTGTTTGGGGTGGTTTAAAAATGCTGTTAAAGAAATTATTCCAAAGGAGACTATCCTGGAGTTCTCTCATGAAATTAGTGAAATTGATATGGAATAAATATTCACAGAACTGCAAATGACTACAGCATAAGGCAGGGTTGATGAACCTTTTCGGCACCAAATGCGCGGGAGCACTGGAAACCGAAAAAGCAGTTCCCTGGGGTGCATGTGTGCGCCTGGAAGTTGAGCTTCCGATTTCCAGTGTGCATGGTTTCTGGCATGCATGTGCATGCAAAGACCAGCTGACCAGTGCACATGCACGCATTGGAAACTGGAAGAGCAACAGTTGATGGCTGGTGTGCCCAGAGAGATGGGTCTGCGTGCCACTTCCAGCTCACGTTCGCCATCACGGGCATAAGGCAGAAGATTAATATATCGGAGTAAATAAAAAAGCAATACTTCAGTGGCACATTTCTAGGACACAGAATCAAAGAGTTGGAAGGGACCTTGGAGGACTTCTAGTCCAACCCCCTGCTGGAGCAGACTATAGGAATGTGGCCATGCCAAGCCTGGGGAAAAAAATAACATCCAAGCAATTTGCTTTGCCTCCTATTTATCTTACTAATAAGTAAAATAGTGGTGCTGAATGGTGGTTGCCAATTTTTTTAAAAAAAAACCTTACATGGTTTAGGATCAAACAGATACACCATAGGAATGAATGTTTTGAAGCTATGTAATGTACACTTGATGTACACTTATGGGATTTCCAAGCAAGGCTCAAATATTTTTTTCTGTAATAATTAATATACACAATATATATACAATACTATCTATCTATCTATCTATCTATCTATCTAGTTAATTCACTTTCAATGAAATCTTTATTCTCCTACACATAGGTGAGAGTGTGATGTACCAGATTAGCACATATTATATAGAACATCTCTGCCATCTAGTGATAGATGTCATAATTGCAACTTCTTTGAGTTTTTTAACTATTATTTGAGGATGTCCAAGTTATTAAATTGGTTGCAGAAGTAATAGGCTTCTCAAAAATTATTCATTTATGTAGTGTTTGCACTTTATAGTGATATCAGGCCTTACTCATGTGTAGAAGCATTCACTTATATCACTTATATTTCTTTTTCATGAAATGAAAAACATTTCATGTAAAGGCAGCTCTGTTTTATTATATGAATGTCTTTCCTCCAAAGTATCTCTCTCTCTCTCTCTCTCTCTCTCTCTCTATCTATCTATCTATCTATCTATCTATCTATCTATCTATCTATCTGGGTTTCTACCGGTTCTGTCCACCTCTATAGAACCGGTTGGTCTGAAGAGCAGCAGACATAGAACCGGTTCTATGTCTGCTGCTGTTGTGGCCCACCCAACTGCCCAGACTCTTACCTGACCTTTATTTCCTGCTTTTTCAACTTCAGCTGCTTTGCGCGACACAGCTGTGGTTGAAAAAGCAGGAAAAAAGGGCTTTTCCAACCGCTGCGCACCCGCACACAGCGCTGCTCAGCTGTCCGAGCAGCTCAGCAGGTCGTAAATTGCACTTGCGTGACGCTAATAGACAGAACCGGTAGTTATACCAGTTGGATCCCATCCCTGTATCTATCTATCTTGCACATATATTGTACATATTGCACACACATGCACACACACACAAAATATATTACAATATAAAATAATATAGTATAATATAGTATAAAGTATGCATACACACACACACACAAATTATTACTTTTTTTTTAGCGTGGCTGGGAAATCCCATGCAAGTGTACATTGCATAGCTTCAAAATATTCATTCCTATGGTGAATCTATTTAATCTATTTGATCCTAAACTGAAGCTGTAATTAGATATATCAGATCAGTAAAACAAATAAGTCTACTTTTTGTTTCAGTAAATCATGTTTTTATTTAGTTTTAATTCAAGCCAATCTAATTTATATACCCCAAATAAACATAAACACGTGATCTATTAAGCCATCATCCTTCATCTGCATTTTTTGTGAGCAATATATATATATATATATATATATATATATATATATATATATATATATATATATATATATATATATATATTTATTTTCTGAGGTTCTGCATTGAGTGGATCTTGCAAGCCTCCGAAGATGATGAATGAGACTTCATCATCAACGTTGCTTGATACTTTTGAATCTTCTCAGAGGTCTCTGAGAAGCACAGAGCCGAATAAGCCAAGATGATGAATGAGACTTCACATACGGCTAATACTTTGAATCTACGCGAGAAACCTAACAAAGATCCATATATATATATATATATATATATATATATATATATATATATATATATATATATATATATATATATATACATACATACATACATATATATATACATACATATATCATATACATATACATACATACATATATACATACATACATACATATCATACATACATACATATATATATATATATCATATAAAATTTAAATGAAATATGGAAACATGTTACTGGTACATTTTAAAAATGTACAAAAAGGAGTATATAAATTATTTCACACCATATACTTATGTATAAAAACGTACAAAATATTCATGCTGGTATTTTGTTTCATGTTTCCCAATCAGCATACCAATGTTCCAAAATGTGATAATATGGGCTTGTGCTTCAAAAAATTCAAAAGCTGTAAGCAAATTGTTTCATTCATCCTTAGTGTCTTGCAGTAGCATGAATTCTTGAACCAGTCTTAGCAAAGTCAAATGAAATGTGGACAGTGAATTCATTAATCTTCATGTGAGCAAAGAAACATTATCAATAGAACTTCAATTCATCTGAATTTAATTGTCTTTTCAAAGCAAAACAAAGTTTTCACAGGCAGTGGATTTTTTTTAATCTGTCCAATGATTTCATATTTTGCTAACCTAAAGTACAAATGAAACTGACTTTATATCAGTAACTAACATATCTGCATTAAAAGTGCTATGTACCAATCATGCCAACTAATCTTAATTCTACCAGGTTCATACAAGGCTTCTACCATTGCCTTTTCTTTTTCAAAATTTTTACTAGCTGCTCACTTTTGCATCCCATCTGCATTCTTTCAGCACCCATACATTTATGACCCTGTCTCATATTTTACTACATGCTTCTTAAGTATGCCATTTCCATTACTCTCAACCTATTTGTGGCACCACTTGTCCTTGTTAGCCTTTCAAAGGATGTGTAGGGTGTGTTTAGGTTTCTTCCTTGAAGCAATGTCATCTGACAGTATCCAGAAAATGTACATTTTCCATTGCAGTCCTTGTTCTCTGGAATGATCTTCCTCTAACTGTCCTGCAAAAACATTTGACCCTGACTCTAATAGCCTTCAGTAAGGCACTGAAACCCTGGTTCTTTCCCTAGGCAGTGGGACCAGAGTGATTGGATTTGTTGCCTGGAGGGATTTAAGGTAAATTTGGATATACTCCTATCCCTAGCCCTAGTATAAACATACAATTTGGATTTTCTGCATGAAGTTAACATTCTTTTCCATGTGTATTTGTTGCTTTGTTATCATATTGTTCCAGAGTAATTTATACAATTGCTACATACAGATCCATAGAAATGTATAGAAAGAGCAACATGCTTCCTAAAATCTATCCAGATGTGCTAACCTGGGATATAATAATCTATAATAATCTACTTGGTGGTGTGCAGACTTACTTTGCAAATCTTGGGCAAGCCTTGTGGCAAAATATTTATGGGACTATTTTGGTGTGTAAAAATATCTAACACTTTTGATACAAATAGCATGGTTACAGGGCAAAGATAATTATGATGCTGTTATAAACTCAGTTTGATTAATGGAACCTTTAGGAGCCTCTATAAAGAATTGTGATGTGGGAAACTCCAAATATGAACTTCACAGAAGATTCAATTTATGACATTTATGAAATTTATTTATGATGGAAGGAAAATAAAAGAGAAAGGTTTTTTTTCTCTCCCATCGAACCTGCATATGATTTAAAGAGTAAAAGCATGATGATTTTTGGAGTTATCAGGCAATCTCCTTTCCCAGAAAGGTTATTGTTTAGGCAAGAAGTTTAAAAGTAATGAGCTGAAGATTTGTAGATTAGCAATTTCAGGACCATGGACAGTGTTGCAAGCCCTGGTCTAAAGATTTTCTGCTCAAATTCAGGATCCTAGCATTGGTTGTGTTATAGATTAAGAGGCAGATTCCTCAACAGTGACTAGTAACAACGGATTGGGTTAAGGGACCTGGTGGGAGCTCCACTTCCACAAGAAGTGTCCCAAATTATATTAAAATGCTAACTGTCTATGGAGCTTCTTAGATGAGAAGTGAAATGTCTTCAAAGAAAAACAAGAAACTCCAGTTGCTTCTTGAAAAAGTACCTTGGATTAAAATGCTAACCTTCTTTCCATTTTTTTTACTTTGTCTGGAAAGATATCTACATACTTATATTTAATTGGAAACAGACTAGGCTGTTTTGCTTGCTGGAAAAATTCATAATACAAAATTTAGAACCGAAATTCAGAAACATTTCCCAAATATTTAGCAAATGTCAAATAAAGGTCCAGGTTAGTGGCCCTACATAGGAAATAATCAAAGAGTGGTTCTTTTTCCCTTTTTTTGTCTTCTAGATTGTTGTTGATGATGCAGAACTCTGTATTTGAAGGCTCTTTGTTTGGAGCCATGATATTCCATTAACATGTTTCTTCTGATGACATTCAAGTCAGCTTTCTAACCCTAGGTTTGCATGTGAATAAAAGAGAGCAACATTCTATTTCCTTTTTAACCAAAAACCTATTAAGAAAGGAGTACTCATAACCAAAATAATTTCAGCTTTCCTCAGATAAAGTTCCCTTACATATTTAAGCATAAGGTTCTGACTTTTCACAAATGGATGTAAGAATGTCAATATTAACAAGATATGCTTCTATAATTACAATGACTGGCAAGACTGAGGGAAAATGCTTTCAAAGTATCACATTTTAAAATTCCAAATATTTTTCCCCTAGGAAGAATGATGACCTCTAAAGGTTTCCATTGATTAATCCCCTCCAGAGTTTATGAATCTTTCATATTTTCCTAATTTGGCATGAAAATAATGGCAGCTGTTTCAGCTTGAGAATTTTCCTTAAGGTCAAGACTGTTGTGCTTGAAATTTATATTATGTTGCTGTTGTTGTTATAATTAATCCATCTCATATTACTATTTTATTTCTCTAATTAAGGATTGGACGCACATACCAACCAATAAGTCAAATGTTATGCATATCTGAATTGCACATATCCTATAAAAATTTTTAGTTGCATTCTAATTGTGTAGTTGTCTTCAACTGCATGTTTTTTTAATTGAATTAGCTGCTGCAAGTTTGTAATCCCCATTGTTTTGTTTATTTGAATGATATCAACAATAAAACAATATACAATAGATCCTTGAAGAAATAAACCCATTGATAGTAATTATTAGAAGATTAAATAAATTTTGTGTTCACATGTGCTCTCAGTCTTTCACCTTTCCTAAAATATTTACCAAGCTTTTAAAAATAACATTAAATACAATAATTGCGATTGAAAAAAACTAATGCAAAAAAAGAAAGAACAGAATAGAAATAGTAAAGGAAAAAGTGCAAAAGGAAAAAAGAGGAAAATAAGAATATAATGAAGAAAAAGAAATATATAAAGAAGCGACTTCCAAGTTTTGTCATAACAAGTATAAACATTTTAGTAACTTTTTGTCACTTCTTAATTTACAACCAATGATCTGATCATTCTATGTCTAACTCTTATCTATAAACAAATCCATAAATATTGTCATTTTAGTTCTGATGTGAACAATGATCTATTAAGAATTACCAGAAAATAACAACTTACCTTTATCAAATAAGCTAACTTTATATTCCTTCCTTGGACTTCTATCTTATTTTTAGTCCATGTAATGTCATAAAGCTAAATTTTTCTTTATTTCTTTTTATTCATTTTCACAAGATTCATACAAGCTTTAACAAATCTCTTTTGTAAATCCAATATAAAAGAATTATCCAGGTCATTCTGTTGGTTTATTAATTGTAATTCCCTTTTGTTTTTTCTAAAACATCAACCAAATTATTTTGTATGTCCAATTAAACATCTTTTTCCATGTCATTCTGGTAGCCCATTATTTCTAGATCCACTTTTGATGGCATCTCTGTCTTGTCAAATAAAGTCGTTCCTCTTCTGCCATTTTTTCTAAAATGTTGTTTGGACACAATCTACCCACAATCACTATTGACATTGTTGATATTAACTTCTGATTCCACTTTTCAAAAGTATCCTGCAGTATTTCCAATTGTTATAATATAACATTTCCAAAATGTTATAATACTTTGTCATTCTTAATTAGGTTTATGTATTCTCCTCCTTTGATTAAAAACTTTAGTTCCCTCTAGTGTCCAATTATTAAAATTGTTATGTCTTATATGTTTAGAACCAAGCTTCTCAGAGGAAGGATTCTTCATAATTAATTTTTTATAACTTACCCATTTAAACTTTTCAAAATCAAAATCTTAATTATCTTTGTGCTGTTTAATTCATTTTAGTAATTAAAGTTTTCTTTCATTAAGGATTGAAGGTAGACTAATCCAGTCCAGTGGTTTTAGATTTGTTGATTCAAGGATCCCTAATAGCTGAAAAGTAGTTAATAGGCAATTTCCTAATATAATTAGTAGAGGAAGTGTGCACACATAGAATTCTTTTAAAGGTGTTAACCACAAGATGAGCTATTCCCTTGCAAGATGAACAAGATGGCTATTCCCTTGTCTCCCATTGCTCAAAACCTGCTAAAGATTGTTGTCTTGAAGTCTGCTCAATAGAAACAATTGTCTGGACCACTTTTGTAAAATCTTCATCCTCTCTATGTCCAGAGATGCTTGAAGAGCAGGTCTTCAGTCCGACTTTTCTTCCTCCTGGGTTTTATTCAGTGTTTTATCCAGAATATTTATTAAACATGCAGTCTATTAAATTTTATTAGTGCTTTGATTATTTTTTCTTTTACATTTAATATATAAAATATTATATTTAAATTTTAGTTTTTTTCTGCAATATATTTTGGCTTGTAACATTTTATTTTCTGACAATGGCTTAATTGCTTCTTCTGGGATCACCCACCAGATTTGGGAGATTGTGGGACAGTAATAATTAATTGTATATATACTATCTTTAATTTCCCAAACAAAATGATGTCATGTTCATGAAAAACCTAAGTCATTTTTATCTTCAAGCCATCAAGAATAGGTAGCCCTCACTGAACAGATTTTCTACTACTTCTGTAGTATTTACTCAGAAGTAGAGCATAGTCCCTTCTACTGTGGTACTAATAACAAGTATGATAACCCATTTTGTTGCTAGTGCTGTGTTATTTTGGAGCAGGTTTTTATTCTGAATTATTTTAATTATTTTGCTTTAAGATGTTAAACTAATATTAAAACAAGGCTTTGGTTAGTTTACTTTCTCCTAAAGCAAGGCCGCTTATATTTTCTTTGGATGAGCAACCCTGTTTATGGTATAAGGAGTTTTGAATAACTTTTTATTTATTTTTCTTCAGTGATACTCATAATACTATAGTCTGAGAACCTACCAATTTTTAAAAAATAATCTACTTTAATGATGATTAAAGATTAAGATTGTCAAAGGGGTATCCATTGTGCTTAGATATCCATTGTTCATATCTATCTGTACTGGAGACTGTTCAGAATAGATATTCAACTTTCTTATAGAGAAAATAAACAGGATAGGATATTGAACGTGGCTCTTCAATGCTTGAAGTTGCAATGGGACTTGCGAAAGATACGGTTTTTTTGATGCAGCATCTTGATTAGTATATTCAGTGCTAAAAAATGTAAGACCATCACAAGTTGTAAAATTAAGACCTGAGTATGAACAGTAATAACAGTTAAGATGGTGTTACCACATTAGTGACTCAATAATCTAAATGTTCTTCGGAGTGGCTCTTTTGGCCTGATCAAATAGGTGTATGCATATCTAAAGAGAAAGATTTGGCTTCAGTGATTCCTATAGGCCAGGGCTGTCAAACTCCCAGTCCATGGGCCAGAGTGTCATGTGCTCGACATGCCCACGCCTGGTTTAGCTAAGGGAAAAAAGTCCCAATATAGTACATCACATGATGCTGCTATGATGATGTGAGTTTGACATCCCTGCTATAGGCTAAACTACTCCAACATTTTCTTTATGAAACGGTCCCTGAAGATACTCCAGAAACTGCATCTGGTCCAGAGTGCTTAAACACAAGTCCCTGATTATCACTCTACTGCAAATGCTTCTCTGCTTGTTGATTGCTGTCTAAGACAAACAAGAATGGTGCCAAATAAAGTTGATCTAGTTTTCCAGCTATTTAGAGAACATGAACTCCCGCTTACATTCTTGGCTCATCAGTCAACTATTTTTTGTAGGTACTTTCCACAGATACATTTGACATCAACAATCCATTCCTTTTTATCAATTGTGAAGCATATTATGGAACAAATTGCTATAAGAATCAAAGCAAGCACTGTTGCCCCATCTCTCTTTTTGCCATAGTTTAGAACAGGGTCCCCAATGCCTGGTCCGTGGATGGGTATTGGTCCGCGGCATGTCAGAAACTGGGTCACACAAACAAGTGAAGCCCCATCTGCGGGATGCAGGCAGCAGTGCACGGAACCGGTCCCTGGTGCCCAAAAGGTTGGGGACCACTGGTTTAGAAGGGGTTCATAAGTTAATTCTTTCCCTAGAACTTAATAACAAGAAAGGGTATATCAATTTAGATTTGACTATCTTTGTGGAGTCAATATCTCAGGGACCAAAATCTATATTTCCTGCCAAATGTTAGAATTGCCCAGAATTGGATACTAACAATGTGTTTAACAGGATTATGTATGATATCAGGCCCTTTCACTTCTCAACAGTTGATAAATGTGAATTTTACCCTTCAGCTGTTTTAAATTTCCTTTTTTTTTCATTGCTTTTGCTAATTTAGATGCTTCACAACAAACACGTAATGGTTCGTGTAGGAGGAGGATGGGAGACATTTGCAGGATACTTGCTGAAGCATGACCCCTGCCGAATGCTGCAAATATCTCGGGTGGATGGCAAAACCTCTCCCATCCAGAACAAGTCCCCAACCATCAAGGACCTGACTCCAGACAGCTATCTGGTGGTTTCTGCTCATTACAAAACCAAAAAAGAGATTAAGTGAAATTGCCTTCTCATTTCTTTGGGGGACTTGGTATATTTAGACCCACTCTATTCTTCATGTGTAGTCAAATTAGTTGATGCTTTGAAAAGACTTCTGGACTTAACATGCAGACTGGAAATGGCAACCCATTTCATGGATTGTTGAACGGTAGAACTATTTATTTCTAGTACTGTACCTTTTCATAGCAAGTTACTCTTGGTAGGTTAATTACGAAAATCAGATTTTTTTTTAAGACAGACATATTTTTAGCCTAATTATTACTCTATGAATGTACTCGTAGGATGATTAAAAGAATATGGATCATGTTAAAAAAATGAAATGGGACAAGTTTGATTGAAAAAGCAGTAGGTATGATTCCCAATAATTTGCCACAACGAAGAGTTATATTCAGCTTAGTGGGGGGAAAACATGGGTGGAGAAGTATAATGTAATGGGAAAAACATCTGTCTTAGGCTCTGCAAGCTAATATCATAATAGACAATGCCAGACAAATATATATTTTGTTCAAAGAAAAACACTCATTTGTCAATTATATCCCATACAACTCCAACCATTGTGGTTTGTAAATCATCATGGTTTAACATTTAACTATGTGAACAGCCAATTTAATTTCCTCAACAAATCAAGGCTGATCACTACGGATTAGCTGTATGTATGAAATTGGTGAGTTTATTCCATCTTTCCAGGCTGATTCCTATAGGGAAAGAAGCTAATCTATACACATATTCATATTAAAAGAATGGGACATTGGGAAAATATAGACTTGCATCAGGCAGACCCATATCCATAAATAATTGCTGGGTCAATATGGTAGCCCATCTACAAAATGAAATTAAAAAGAAATAATAGCAATCCTCTGTAAATGGGTGTCCAATGCTTGTTTTGTTTACTCATATTAGAAAGTACTTTATGCTGATATATACTGTGAGTTTGTCAATTACATCTGCCTCTGGCATGTCTCAAATAATATCAATATTGTTTGAGGCTCTAAAGCAGAATGACAAGCTTCACGCCTGCCCATTTGGTCAGTTACCATCCAGGGAGCTGGTTCACTGAAACAACAACTTTCCCTTCATTCAAAACCCAACACTAATCATCATCTTCTTCTTTTAATGACCCCATAATCCCATGCGGGGTGGAGTCTGGGCAACTGAATGGAGCTGGCAGGGTATTTACTGGCCGGATGCCCTTCCTGTTGCCAATGTGGAGTTTTGTTCAGCAAATATATTCTCATTGTGCCCAATGAGGAAAAACAACACTAATGACATGGTAAAAACACAACAAAGATTCCCAGAAAGTCAGGACTTGTGCAGTAGGTAGGTCACAAGTTAACACCAGTTAATTTTGGCTACAGGGACAGTTGCAAGAAATAGATAAGAGCACCTTAGTAATATTGATCTTTTAGAACCAGTAGATATTTTGAAACTATGTACATCTGTGAAAAATTATTGGGAATGCTTTCAAGTGTCCAATTTCATTCAGGATTGTTTTTCATATTAAACTTTACACACACACACACACACACACACACACACACGGTATTCAGCTTTGTTCGGGTATTTTCCCACATCATTATAGTTGTGCTTTTAAAGTTGTAGCAACGTTTCGGCAGAATCTCATCTGCCATCATCAATCAGGCTTCTGTATTGTGTTCGTCTGTGAGTCAGACTTTCACAGCCGTTTCTGTTTTAAATTTGGTGCTAGCCTTTGCTGTGCCAGAATGGTTTTTTCTTCATCCTGATTGGTTGGGAGTCTTGGTCTGTGTTTATTGGTTTTGGAGTTTGCTGTGTTCTGCTTGATTGGTGTTTCTAATATTAGAAGATATTAGAAGATAATAGAAACACCAATCAAGCAGAACACAGCAAACTCCAAGACCAATAAACACAGACCAAGACTCCCAACCAATCAGGATGAAGAAAAAAACCATTCTGGCACAACAGTAGGCTAGCCCCAAATTTAAAACTGAAACAACTGTAAAAGTCTGACTCACAGACAAACACAATACAGAAGCCTGATGATGGCAGATGAGATTCTGCTGAAACGTTGCTACAACTTTAAAAGCACAACTATAATGACGTGGGAAAATACCTGAACAAAGCTGAATACCATAATATAGATACCCGCAAAAACTTAAGAAAACATACACACACACACACACACACACATATATGTAGACTGTTGACCCTGTTGACCCTCTCTGCTTCTGAATTCCATTATATTTGGACATACTGAAAAGAAATGAAAATAATATGTGCATTCTTTATAGATAAATAACATGAAGGGGATTGCCATACACATCTCTGTGATATATGCAAATGCTGGGATTTGGGTTATACGTTTTGCTAATTTTCCTTGACTATACTTGATAACTTTGTGCCTTGCTAGGGAAAATAAAGACATCATTGTTCAATAATTATTTGAATGGTGACTGTATAAATGATGTGATTAGCTGAAATCACAGAGTGTATTAGAAATAAAGATACTTTAAAAACACTTCTAAGAAGTCATTTCCCCTCCTAATTTGCATAATAAACCTACTTGAATTTTGCAATCATTTAAAAACTAAGTCTCCAAAATTGGGATTGCTCTATCCGTAAGAATAGCCCTGATACAACACAACATTTTAATCACAATTGCTCCCATTCGGAAAAGACCTTGAGTAATGGATAATTCAGCACTGGTGGGAATTCCATTTAATTTTTCATTAGGCTTATTTGAAAAGTTGTTTTTGTTTGTCCAAGATGTTGGGGTGGATTTCCCAACACACAAAGGATACAAAAATATTGATTATGGAAACTGGTCTCCCTTACAATCAAAATAACACTGCACAGCCCAGCAACAAAACAGAAGAGGATTGGCCCCACAGCTGCCATGGCAGACCATACCAATCAGATTGCTAACCTCCACTAGGTTTATCTTAAGCTGCTTCCTCTATGCATGATTCCATGTCCATATGGAATGTTGGCATATCACAGAAAACACCACTTTTACATTAGAACAATGGGTGGAAGCTCATCAGAAGGAAATTCAACCTGGAAATAAAGTAGAATTTCCTGATGGTAAGAACAATTAACAATGCAACAGCTTGCCTTCTGAGTTGTGGGTGCTCCATTGCTGGAGGTTTTCAGGAGAAGATGGGACAACATCATGAAAATGTGCCCGCAATAAATGGTTACGTGGGATATCTGTCCTGGGGCCATAAGGCTACTCAGAAGGAATCAATAATAGGCAATGCTCAGGGAACAAAAAGCAAAGAATGTACTGTATTTGACTGTACTGTACTTGTAAAGCCAGATGCCTTATCATATTTTAGAGCAGAAGTAGAGAATTATTTCTAGGACAGAGGCTGCAATTCAACTTTCCCAACTGGAGAAAGGACCAAGGTGGACCTGACAATATGATGACCTCATCATTGATCTTAAGGTTGGAAATTGACTTTGATCTCACATACACCTTACACCACTTCTGTTTTTTTTAACGAAGAACATATGCAACCAAAATTAGTCTTTTCATAAACATTCCATCAGGATGCATCAAGATTGTAAATTAAAAGCTGGAAAGTGTTTGCAGCATATGGCCTTCAAATTGCTCATCCTTATTTTAGAGTAACTGCATAAATCAATTTACTTGCAATCAATAACTAAGTTACACATTTGGTCAAGCACTATTTAAAGATCCTAAAGACCAATAGAATGTTCTTTTAATATACTAGGAATGTCTACCAAGGGGTGCTATCTATTAACCATTCATGTTTTCAGGGCAACATTAGAACCAATTCAGAGTCACTAGTTTGGTGATATATATATATATATATTGGTCTTTAATATGTTGAGAATCTACTAGGGAACAAATGGCAGGGGATACTGTAGATAGCACGCTACTCCTATAATACCTTTTGCTTAAATGCTGTGTCTGCAAATTCCCTTTTGGAGGGTGGGTTTTTAAAAAAAATCAGAAAAAAAATAATTAATTTGCACATTTTATTCTCAGACATATCTCTACATATACAACACTTGTCATAACTTTTAAATATATTTCTAAAGCATTTTTTCAAAAAAATCAATATTTGTAATACTGGGAATAAGAAGCAATTATCTTTATTTCTGATACAAAGCAAGATAAACTGCACCTTCATTTCTCTCATAAAAGTCAACACTACTCCTTGCTTAAAATTCAAGATGTCTGAACATTTCCTATATTAGTTTAGAAGTTCAACAAATGTACTGTTTCTTTTTACGTCACTTCCAGATAAGCTGCAAAGGTCACATAATATATTTATATTTATTCCAGTATTGTTAATATGAATGACATTATAAATATATTTTTACACTGCCTGTATCTGCAGAATAATGTTCTCGAACCAGTTTTTAAGAATTAAGTAATTTTTATAAAGAAATTTCATCACAAAAAAGTAGGATCATACAGCTGTCTTTTCATGAGTTTTTCTTCCAAACTGCATACCCAAGTGGTAAAGCAGAACACCTGTAGGTATTCTTTCACTTGTTTATTTAAAAAAAATAGAGTCCAGTATTTCGGCCTGTATTTTTGTAAATCCTGCACATAGGCATAACGTGTAAACTTAAGACACAAGGATAGGGATTTTTCACCTCATGGCAATGCAGCAGTTAAATGTGTAACCAGCAGAAGGCACTAAAGCTTTGATTCTAAATTTCTTACTCTTAAAACAAGCCTGTTTGTTCCAGTCATTTAATCCACTGTGAGGGATTCAAGGATTGTGGACTGGATTGAACTGAATCACACAAGTATAACATGGGGTGAGATGGAAACAAGTTTAACAAAGGGCACTTTGGAAAACCGAATTGTTCCCCATGATCACAAAGGAATAAAAATGGCATCTGTTTACATAAGTAACTCCCATAATTCAACCCTCCAGTACATTTAGACATGCAACGTTACACACTATGGCAACACAAACAGGAAGTGATTGGGGCACCTTTGCTGGGTATTGTGAAGTGTTGTTTCATCCTTAGTGCATGTATGTCAGCTACCCTGCTACAATGGCAAAATACTGCTGCATCTTCAATTAAACGTCAAACAATTAACAAGTTTAATTCATCTGCAGCAACCGGCAAGTTATTGGCAGGACAAAGCTTCACCCTTCTTCATTCTGAAGCAGTTCAGTATTTTATCCAACCTGCCACTAAAAGCAAAAACACAGAAATGAATATTAGCTACTTTTTACGCGTAAGGACATTATTCAATTTCTCACCTGCGAGCATAACCTTGTTTTATTCCAATCCCCATCCCACCTTTCCAGGCTACTTTCAGATTATGAAAAATCTTCCTTAAATATAGCATTTTGAAGAAGAACAAATATATGTAATAATATATGTAAAGGAAGCAAGTGCATTTTCAGATACAAGGAGAAGTTGTTGTGCAAAAGAAGTGAAGATTTATACAGCAATTACAATGATCACATTTAAAATAAAGTCTGCATGAATCCATCACACTTATATCCTGACATTAGTCTAGCTATTTCAATTTTAAATGGAATTTCTATCCAAAGAAGATGGGAGCGCTTCAGAACTGCCCTTCCATCGCCCTGACAGGCTCGCACTCAATGCTGGTGAAAATTCTCAGTCATGCAGTTAGAGTTGTCTGTAAGTTGAGCCATGGCAAATGGACTTTTCTTTTTTGGCTTGAAATGTCTGTTAGTCTGAAGAAGCGACTTGGGTAAGCAGCAAAATGTTTCAAACAAATAAACAAAAAAAAGGAATTGCCATAACTCAACTTACAGACATCTCTACCTTGAGGCTCTATCTCAAATCTATACACAAGGGGGGAAAAAGCAATGATCTTGACAAGAAAATTGATTAAGCCATCATATACTGTGAACATGGGAGCAAATGTGTGAACAGAGCTTAAGGGATCTATCTGTCCAAGCGATTTGTCTGGCCCAAATGCTAAAATTTATCCTAAAGTTTCAATACACAAAGAGACACTCAAAAGATCCATAAGAGTGACTGATATCAAGCCAGGTACATTGACACATTTTATGAGATACTGAGAAAAAAAAGTCAGAAGAAAGAGCCTTCCATTAGACTAGCAATATAAGAAATAGGCTGGAAAAGCCTAGCCTTTGATCTTATCCATCCAAATTTGATTCTTCAATTCTTACCCTTAGATTGCCTTTTTCTGGTTCGTGGCTTCCAGATTCAAGACGTTTCTCCATTTCTTCTTGTTTTCGTTTTTTTTGTTCCACAGAAGAGAGATTCTTAATACCACGAGACGCAGCCTTTGGAAAGAAACAACAGGGCACATTATTACATTACATCCCACTTTTCTAAAATCATAATTAAAATAAATTTAGTTCTCTAATCTGTATTCCATATAGAACTCTAACATATCTGTATTAAATTTACATACTTATTTAGAAGAGTGATAACATATAAGTGTAAAAGCATGGATTTCAACAAAAAAAAATCCTATAAGGAAAAAAAGCTTTTGGAAGCGTTTCCCACACACACACCCCAGAAATGAGGAGGGCCAGGAAGCATATTTTGAAGCCTCGAGAAGCAATTCTCAGTAGGGTTTTTCTTCCCCAACAAATGGCTATTTTATTATTTTTATTTATTCATTAAATGTACATGCCACCCATTTCACTGATCAGGTGATTCTTATAAAATATGGGTGAGAAAATATGCTATAGATATTCTTCCTTTGATAAATGGGATTATTGCTACTTATCGGCAGTCCATCAGTCACAACTGTCTTACGCATGCTATTCCTGTTCACATTCTCTAATGCAGATGTTAAAAAGCAACTGACTGGAATTTGACACCTGCTAAAAAGCAAAGGCAAAACTTGTCATTCCATTGAAGAATTGGAAAAAAAACAACACCCACTGCACTTCCATATTAAAAAAGAAAAACTGAAATTGCCTGTTAGCTGTTGCTTCTGCCTGCAGTTATTTCTTTTCTATAGAACTGAACCTATCTATTCAAGTCTAGCATAGAACAGAAGAGAATGAAGCAGGAACAAACATTTTCTTATTTTAAAAGAAGGGGTCTAGGACTTGTAATCATGGAGAGGATATCCACATTTTCTTTGCCCTATCTAAATCTACAATGTCTGCAAAAGACTAGCTAGTTTTCCCTTTTACTTTGGGGGATAATCCCCATTTGCCACTCATTTTTAAAGCTAACTACAAACTCAGCCGTGATAGTTTTTGTGGAAAAACTACCCTAAAATACTTTAAATTCACAGAAGAGGCATGAAACACCAGACAGAAATTAAGATTTTTTTTCCAGAATGTGTCAGGAAATACTTGAAAAAGCTGTCTTAACTTGCATTTATTCCCCCTCCCCATCTTATGCCAAAACTAAATGTGTGATTTTAAAAAAACTCATGATTTTGGTATTATTTTACAGGCTCTCTCCTTTACTACAAAGAGAATTTTTGTAATAATGGTGACGGCAGGGAGGGATTTGCACCAGAAAAATGTATATAGCAGTGTTGAGAGCATCAAATGGAAGACGTCCCACCATAAAGAAATGGATTGGTTCAAGCAAAGAGTCATTTTAAGTATTACCTTTTTGGGCAACATTCAAATACTAACTAGGGCAAAGTTTTTAGGCAGTGTCTTTGAAAGAATACCAATCTGTCAGGAATCCTAAACTTTGGTATTTTTGCTTTATTTAAGTCACTGACGCCTGCACATTTAATCTTGAGATTCTCAACCCCATTCCTTTCCATATGTACTGGAATAATAAATTTGAGCTACTTCTGTTACCTCTTCTTGTGTTTCTTCAAGGACACCATTGATATTTGGATTGTTTTAGACATAAGAGCTTGTTAATCTGCAGGTCTTGCTCTATAAATTACAGCTCCCCTAACACCGTTGCAAACATTATCTCACTTCTTACTACAAATATCCATGATCTTACTACTTCTCATTAATAAGCACTGGGTACTTATTTTTTGGAAAGTTAGTTGCAGTGCTGAGTTTCAGTATAACCTAAAACAAACTCCACTGTCAATAGAATAATAATGACCAGCTTGCACATTCTTAAGAGATGCTGTTTCCAGGAAAGATCTTTCTAATGTTCACATTCATTATACGAGAAGGTTTTCTTTTAATCTATTGCTCTTCCAAATATCCAATTACCTCCATTTGTCTTTTTTCTGCTGCTTCTGCAAGTTGCTGCCTTCTAATTTCCTGAAGAAAAGATATAAAAATAATTACAAAGGTATTTCACATCACCTATGCAGAGGTAAAAGGCGCGATTTTCTAAGTGTTTTCCAAATGTGTTAGAACCTTTCAAAATCCTAGAAATAAGCATTCATTTTTCTAAAATGCCAATTCTGCTCATTTTATTTAATGTTGACAAAGAGAATTGCCAGAGAGAAATCATGAGTCACCATAAGGAGCCATGTACTTCCACCGCTGGTGGTTCTCTTATCCACATAAAACCAAGCAGAAACATTTCACAGGTCATTAAACTACACATATGAAAGACTAAACGGTGCTTCCAGCTGAATAAGTGAAAAACCCTTTTTGTTAGCGACTTTTAATATTGAGTTTGCTACTTCTGTTTTGGACCAATCAAAATTCCAGCCAATAGTCAGAAATCAAATAAACCAGCTTGTCTCATCTTCAATTTAAGTATGTACCATTGGGAATTAAATTTGCATAGAAAAAGGCAGATTTTCTGATAATATTTATTTTATTATTTTATTATTTTTTTAAATTTACATGATGCTCGTCTCACTGTTACAATGATTTGGGTGGCTTTCAATATGGATCTTGCAAGAATATTTATCAGCTGCATTACAATCTTAATGTGGTTGTTCTTGGTAATAGGATATAGGGTTGAATTTCGGTGACTTTCCTTGCTAACTTTTGTGTATTGTACATTTAGAAGAATAATGTGGAAGATTATAAGCATGTTTGGTTGAAGAAACTTTCACTCTATCATGGGAAAAAATGTTTTTGGATCCCCTTGAGATATTCCCAGAATGCCTCTTCCCCCTAAATAGCTCCCATAAAATATCTTAGAAGATTCAAATGATGGCTGCAACTCCATATTGTGCAGCTGTGCCTGCTTGCCACAAGAAAGAGGGTTAATGCACAGCATTTTGTGGCAAGGACAGATAAAAGAAGATCACAAATAGCTTTCTAGCAAATTAGTGCTTATATCAGTGAATATATTTATTTATTTATAATTTCAACTTCCACAGCTGGTCTCTTATATACAACTCTGGATGGCTTTCAATGATTAAAAACAATAACATAAAAAATATAGAGGTGGCTACAACAGAGTGGGTAGGGTAGAAGCCAAACAATTATCAACAACATGCAATGTATGCATGCACCCTGTACATGCGGCCCGCCCCTACTGTGGAAAAAGCTGAGACTTTAGGAGTCTGCTGAAGTCAGACAGGGCCAGAATTTTGCAGACTTTGGGATAAATACTATTCTAGAGGGCAGAGGCAGTCAATAAAGATGCAACCTGAAGCTTTCCAATTCAGCTGTAATTTTTCAGATGGGTAGAATAACTTGAGGCAGAAAAATCTTGCAAATATTCAGGCTCCATGCTATGAAGGGCTTTTAATTGGTTGGACCCCATGACAATTCTTTTCGGAATAGGCTGAATAGCCCTTCATACCATTTTGTGAGAAAGCCCACAGCATGTTCTCCAACACATGTTGACTCCAAACCTCTAAACTTTTGGATCTTGTGAATTAAAGAAAAACTAGTTAGTTGACTCTTCTGAAATAAGGAAGTTATTGTGTGAGGACCTTTCAGTAAGCTGGAAGTGCATTAACTCTCCTTGAATTCACATGCCTATCTGGCATCTCCTCAGTTTTTTTCAATCAAACCTCCAATGCTATGCACACCAACTATGGAATAAAATCCAATCACAGAAAATGAAGGACTTGCTTTTGTTTGTAGCTTAGGTTTTATTAACTCTCCATCAAAGCCAGCTGCACACACCAGAGTATTCTCATGCCACCCCAAACACTTCATAAAGAATGACATTCCTACCCAGATCATTTCCTTTATAAAGAAATCTGAAAGCTATAACCAAGCAATTATTTGACATTCCCGGGGAATAAATCATATGTTTTGAAAACAACAGGCTTTTTCCAGCAGGGCTTATGCATCCTACGTTTTATTCTTCCTTTGGTGCTTTTGAAAGATGGCACTGTCATTGTTATATATATATATATTTGTGCTTATGTAGCATAGATCACTGGCACTGCAATTTTGAGACCTTTGGGTACACACTGATCTGGCTCGTCCAGTGTGCAAAGAAAAGATAAGTAAATAATAAAACAGACACGCGTTAACTTGAAAAGAAACAACTGATCCTGAACTGAACCGTTTACTTTGGACCACAAAGCACATAGTGTTTTTTTTAATATTACAAGGCGGAACCTGGGAGTAAATAAACTCAACAGGGCTTGGTTTTTGGAGAGACCCTGGAAAAGACCGGGCTTTGCTCGTACTTCAAAGCTGTTTTTTTTTTAAAAAAAAATACGTAATCTAAGAATTAATAAACAAAGGGGGGGGGGAGGGAGAAGCTCGGCGAAGATTTAAAGGCAATTTAGGGATGTTGCATGAAGGAGGGTTAAAAAAAATCAATCTGAATTTTTTCGGAAGCCGGACGCCGAACGACATCTGGGATTGCCCAGAGAAGCCAAAAGGGAGAAGAAGAAACCCCCAGCCGTCACGGAACGAGTTTCGGCAGCCCGATCTCGCCCCACTTACTGGGTCCGGCGTCTCCACCACTTGGTCGGCAGCTCCCCCCAGGCAGGGCAGGCACAACCCCATCCCGACCCGCCTGCAACACTCTGGGCCAGGCGGCGACTGCAAATGCGAGCCCCGCCCCGTCGTCCTTTGACCAGCGGGCCTCCTCGCAAGCTACCCGCCGCCAGGCTGTTTTCCTGTGCAAACTGCGGACGGCGCCACCTGCCGCTCCGGAGCCGATGGGAAGGAGGCGGGGAAAACATTGGCACGATCCTGGGAGAGAGCAGAGTCCCGTCTGCGTTGGATTCGGCAAGCAGGAGAGGAGGAGGGAGCGCAAAACTATCAAAACTTCTGCCGCCGCGGCGTTAACAGTTGGGCCTGCTGTTAGTTGTTTCTCAGGCCACAGCAAATGTATCTCTTTAGCAAAGGCGGCAGGCCGATCCTGCGAGGCTCTCCGGGCTCTGAGTGCAAGGAGGATTGCAATCGTTACCCATAAGTAAAGCTAACTGAAGCCAATAGGACTTCTTCCTTCTGATTGGGTTGAGTCGTTAAGCTGGTGTGGACCCTCTGGACCCTATGCTAGCTTGCTGGGCGCTGCCCTCATTGCCTGGCACCACTTCAGGTTATGCGTGGAGTCCCCAATACTACTTCCCAGTAAGAAAGACAGTCACCAGTTCCTCTTCCGAAGGGAAGGTGGCAAATTTTGGCAGATGCTGAGATGCTAGTCTTTTGATTTATGGAGACCTATATTCCCAAGTGTATCTTGGCTACTTTATCAAGGAGAGCTCTTTTGAATCAGAGTCTGATTTGCAAAGTGGTAGTGATAAAATAAGATCAGATAATTTTATTGTTGGCCCACATTAAAAATGAAATGCTGTTGCCTGCTCTCAACACATAACATCAGGGTGATCCTTCCTGACCTTGTGGCTCCTGCTGGAAGAGCAGGCGGCAGCCATGATCAGAGGGATCTTTGCACTAATTCATCTTGTGCTTCAATGGTACCCTTTCCTGGCAGTCGTGCTCACGGTTACTCATGCCTTAGTCACCTGGATTGGATGACTTCAGTGTGCTCTAGATGAATACCACCTAGACCAGGGTGTCCAACCTTTCACCTTCCCTGGGCCACATTAGAAGATGAAAATTTGGTTTGGGCTGCACATAATTAAATTAAATAATTAATTAAATTAAATTAATAAAATAATAAAATAAAATAAAATTATTATTTATTATTAATTATTTATTAAAAATTATTTTTATTTTATTTTATAATTTTCCGCCAAATTTTGGGGGGGAGAAGAAAGCTCGCCCGCCTCGCCTACCTCCTGCAAATTATTTATTTTTTATTAATTTTCCGGCCAAATTTTGCGGGGTGGGGGGAGGGGGAAGAAAGCTCGCCCGCCTCGCGCCTACCTCTCCTGCAAATTATTGATTTTTATTAATTTTCCGGCCAAATTTTGCGGGGGGGGGGGGAGGGAGAAGAAAGCTCGCCCGCCTCGCGCCTACCTCTCCTGCAAATTATTTATTTTTTATTAATTTTCCGGCCAAATTTTGCGGGGTGGGGGGAGGGGGAGAAGAAAGCTGCGCCCGCCTCGCACCTACCTCTCCTGCAAATTATTGATTTTTTTATTAATTTTCCGGCCAAATTTTGCGGGTGGGGGGAGGGGGAGAAGAAAGCTCGCCCGCCTCGCGCCTACCTCTCCTGCAAATTATTTATTTTTATTAATTTTCCGGCCAAATTTTGCGGGGTGGGGGGAGGGGGAAGAAAGCTCTCGCCTCACGCCTACCTCTCCTCCTGCAAATGCAGCAGCGGCGGCAGCGGTGGCGGGGCAGAAGCAGCAGCGGCGGTGGCGGGGCAGAAGCAGCAGCGGCGGCGCGACGGCAGAAGCAGCAGCGGCGGTGGCGGGGGCAGAAGCAGCAGCGGCGACGGCAGAAGCAGCAGTGGCGGCAGCGGGGGCAGAAGCAGCGGAGGCGGCGGTGGGGGCAGCAGCGGCGGCAGGGGGCAGAAGCAGCGGCGGCGGGAGCAGAAGCAGCAGCGGTGGCAGCGGCGGCAACAGCAGGAGGTGGCGGGCGGGACTTTTGGGCTGCGGCTGCCCGCCTTTTCTGTTGCTCGCCTCGCCCGCCTCGCGCCTGCCTCTCCTCCTCCTCCTCGCTGGATCTTTCATGAAGGTTGGGGTGGGCGTTGGGCGCATTACAGGCGACCTGAGCCGTATGCGGCCAGCGGGCCGCGGGTTGGACAAGCCTGATCTAGACCATCTGGGAAATGCAGCTTCCAGAATATAACAAAATGTACAAGTTTGGGTGACTCACAGTTTGTCCATGTTACACTGTGGTTTTCATGGGTGATGCTGTCATCCCCCATTTGCTTCTGGGTACAATCAAGGTGCTTATTATCAGCTGTAATACCCTACATGGCACAAGACTAGGCTCTTTGTGGAACCACCTCTTCCTGAGGATATCTTCCTATTCCACTGGGTGAACACACTCCAGATCTCTTCCCTTACACTTTGTAATGTGGTGAGATCTCAAAAATGTGCTTTCTCCATAGTTTATCCAGCTCACTGAAATAGCCTCCCGCCTAAAATTTGAGGGTGGGGAAGAGGAGTTTATACTTTCAGCCTTCCAGAAGTGGGTAAAGGTTTGATTCTTCTCCCACCATTGGAGTAAAATGGAGTTGAGTCAGGGGGTCAACATTTGGTGATTTGGTGCCTGGTGGGAAGAATATAATCTGGGTATAGTCTGCTTTGATTAGTTATTATGAGTCAGAGGTGGTATTCAGCAGGTTCTAACCAGTTCTAGAGAACCGGTGGCAGAAATTTTGAGTAGTTCGGAGAACCGGCAAATACCACCTCCGACTGGCCCTGTCCCCATCTATTCTCTGCCTCCTGAGTTCCAGCTGATCAGCTGGGTCTTCTTTTGTTGTCCTACACAGGAGAACGGAGCTGGAAAGCAGGTTGGGGTGGGAAGGAAATTGGGATTTTGCAGTAACCTTCCCCTGCCACACCTACCAAGCCATACCATGCCCCCAAGCCACGGCCACAGAACCAGTAGTAAAAAAATTTGCTGCTATGAGTTCCTTGATGACTCTATGAGATTACCATATAAGTTCTATTAGAGCCGTGGTTAGAATGCAATATTGCAGGCTACTTCTGCTGACTGCTGATTGCCAGCAGTTTGGTGGATCGAATCTAACCAGGCTCAAGGTTGACTCAGCCTTCTATGCTTCCAAGGTCAGTAAAATGAGGACCCAGATTGTTGGGGGCAATATGCTGACTCTGTAAACTGTTTAGGGAGAGCTGTAAAACACTGTGAAGCAATATATAAGTCTAAGTGCTATTGCTATGAATGAATAAATAAATTTTCCTTCATTTATTTATTTTAAATAGAATTTTTAAAAAAGAGATTGTCATAAAAGCTGTTACAATTTAAGTCAGAATAATAGTTTAAACTTCGACAAAAGAAATGTGGGTTTTGCCAAAACAAACAAATAAACAACCAGGGGAGCACAGGAGCCATAGACCAGCATAGAACATTCCTTGCCACTTTTTGAAAGACAGAATGTGGAAGCTTTTAGGCTATTCTTATAATTTAAGCAAATTACATCTACTCAGTAAAAAAGACCACAAATGCTCATTTAAAATTGACGTCATATGAATGGACAAGAGGTCTTTCAGTTGCAAGTAGAAAGTAGTAGTAATACCAGTTGGTTTTCAAGATTTCTTTCATCCTTAAATTATTAGTTGTATTGATACAGAAATAATAGTGTGATACTGTGATGTGCAGATAAATGAAAAACTCAAAAAGTGATCTATAGGTAAAAAAGTGATCTGAAAGGAATTAATATGTCCTCTTGAGTTAATAGCACAGGAATGCCACCTGTCTCCAAGAATTCGGCTTGATAAACAATATATCTTCCTGTTGAGTTTTTTATTTAAGATAATAACAGTTACTTGAACAGAAAAATGGCTGAGCACCTCAATGCTTATTCAATTACCTTCATGATGAGTATAAAAAGATTGCTTTCCCCTTGACGTGCTTTTAAATTTTAATTTGAGTGGTTTTAGAGCAAACTGGAAGTGAGAGAATGCCTCTGTAGAAATAGTAGGCAACCAGTGCTGACAGGTTAAGAACTGATATATGCCTTTAATATCCACTTCAGGGTGAGAATATTTCAATTTAGTTTCAAAGTGATCTTTAATAAATCATGTAGTGCTTTGTCAAGTCAAACCTATTTTGAAAGCTAAAGTTTAGGGAACTAAAAAATATTGCAGCAGATGTGACACAAAATCTGAAGTGTTAATAGAACGATAATAATGAAGCAAACAGAATGTTCAAATTATTATCCATTTCATCATAATAACTCCAATACCCATGCCTGGATTCCATATGCAAATATTGCATTTGCAATTAACTATATAATATAGCAACTGTATATATTTTTCTCATATAATACAGGTAGCCCTTGACTTATGACCACAATTAAACCCAACATTTCTATTGGTAAGCAAAACAGTTCAGCGAGTTTGATTTGATGAACTTTCTTGTGTTAAGAAAGTTGTGTTAAATGAATCACTGCAATTGTTAAGTTAGTAAAATGGTTGTTAAGTGAATCTGGCTCCCCCCATTGAATTTACTTGTCCGAAGGTCACAAAAAAATAATCACATGACCCCAGGACACTGCAATCATTATAAATATAAGCCAATTGCCAAGTGTCTTAATTTTGATCACATGACCATGGAGATGCTGCAAGAGTTGTAAATGTGAAAAATGGTCATAAATCACATTTTTCAGTGCTGTTGTAACTTTAAAAGGTCACTAAACAAACTTGTAACTCAAGGACTACCTGTAGTAAGGCCAAGCAACATGATCATGCTTTAGTTTCACAAATGATTGGACTGTTCAATCCACTCAGTTCACAAACTGTTTTGTAAAAGAAAACCAAAGTCATGTTCTATTTCAGGGTGTTAAACTCAATGCCTGTGGGCCAAATCCAGCCTGTGGGATGCTTAGATATGGCCCGCAGGGATGCCCTGGAAACAGTGAAGGACTGGCCCACAGTGCCTTTGCCAGCAAAAATGGAGCTCGGGGAGGCCACATATGGTCTGCCCCCTGTTTTTGGCCGCAATGGCATCCTGCAGCCCTCTGCCAATGAAAATGGAGCCCAGGCGGGCCACTCACAGTCTCCCTGAGTTCCATTTTTGCTGGCAGAAGGCTGCAGGAGGCCATTGTGGCAAAAAACGGAGCCTCGATGAGTAATGTTGAATTGGCCACTCCCCACGACCCCCGATCAAACACAAATACAGCCCTCAATGAAATCGAGTTTGACACCCCTGTTCTAGTTTGACCATTTCAGTTATGTACTAGATGTGTTTCATATGATCAGATAATTCCCAAGGCACTGTGAACTGTACATAGGCCTTATTAAATGTATACATATTTTAAATCAGTAAGATATCTAGTTTTGTTTTCTTTCACTGCGCAGGGAAATCAAAATTTAAAGCCAAGTGTGTTTGACTAAATTCATTAAGATGTTTACTAATTCCTCAGTTTAAATAAACCACCCCTTAGTATTTATTCACCTTAACTATAGTTAAGATACAAAAATATTGTAAAGCAAGTATGCTGATTCATGGACCTGTAAACTTTTGCAATTTGTTTTTGAGTTTGAATGGAAAGATTGGGAAACGTCTTCCTTTTAAAACTTAATTTAAATACATGCATATTTTTTTATTATTATTAAGGCCCATTCTCATTACATAGCTGTGCTATTTCAGAGTGGTTGTGGTTTTCTGATTCCTTTCTGAACCAAATAAAATGAGACTCTAATGTGATTTCCATATATCGGTTTAGCACACCCACTGTGATTATTTAACGATGGGTTATGGATTAATGTGTTGTATAATTATAACTTCTTAGCATTTCTCATGATATTTTTTTTGCTATTCTTTTTCTTTTTTCCTTCTACTCTGAACGATTGTTCATCTTCAGCTGCCTCCCCCGTTGAATTACTGTCTTCCCAAATTTGTGCATATTGATTAATTTACTCACAATCTCTTCCTTTCTTCTTTCTCTTGGCTGTTCAACTTCAACTTATCTAGCAATCCTAAATCTAAGCAAGATAGGCAGTATATGAAATAAATAAATAAATAAAATAAACAAACAAACAAACAAACAAATAAATAAATAAATAAAACATACGAATATAGTTAGTATTTGTACATGGGAAAGGCAATTGCCCATACACATTGCTCAATCTCCAAGAAACATGCATTTGAAGCATCGTTTATGTTTTTTAAAAGAAAAAAACCCTGTACAGTTTCCCATGTGCATTGTGATTAGCAACTCCAGGAATTGCTGGTCCCAATGTTTCTTTTAATCTTGGATCATCGCTTTTCAGACTCTTAGATCCAATCAGCAGACTTTAAAATATTAAAAGCACAACAGCAAATCATTGTAAGTATTATATATAATACAATTAAATGTAAATATAATCAATAACATAAATGCAGTAACATTTTTTTAAAAAGAACCCTCTTTTCCAGGAACCACTAAAACAATGCAGAAAACTTAAAACAGGCATTGCCCTTTAAAAAAAAAAGTCAATCCCAAAGCAAATGCAGCAGCTGAGAGGGAAACTAAGCGCAGCAGCTCATGCTAATTGAAAGCCTGGGCATGCTGCCAAAAGCCATTAACCCTTCCAACTCTGTTATTCTATGTTCTAAATTGGGTGCTTCACAGCAGCAGCAATACAGCTGGCTGGACCACACATGCATTAAATTCAGGGCCTGTATAATCAAGCTGCATCATTGTCCCTTCCTGTGTCTTTTTCTCTGGGAAGAAACAAGAAGTAGCCAACACTACAGCAGCTATAAAAGGTCTTGGGAACTCCAGGGAGTATCAGCTGATCATAGAAGTATTACTTAATACTCTTTATAATGAAAATGTTTGTAATCTTGTCCTTCTTCCTGAAGGAAAGAGGTTAATCTCATCCCTAGCTGGATGATTGATGGGTTTCCCTGCCCTAATCCTGTCAGTTTCTATTGTTTATTGACTTGATTCAGCGTGTATTGGCTGCATTCCAGCTGCAACTGTTAAGTGGTTCTTGGCTCTCTGCTGGGAGCTATTAGTTTTCTGAACTGTATAAGCAATTAACTAATAGTTCGGGTGAACTGGTGAGAACTGGCTGAATCCCACCTGTGGATCTTGTGCTTTATTGCCATGAAAAGGTACTCAGGATAAAAAACAGTGGCTTTATTTCTCTTTTATCTTAACTTTATGTTAAGTGGGTAAGTTTAAATTACATTTCTGGATAATTTTACAGAAAGGAATTTAAAGGAATATGTAAGCTTTGCACAGTCTGCTTTTTTTGTATCTGTTCATTTTTTGTTCTAAAAGCCAGCATTTGAATTCAATTACAGGTTGATTCGTTGAGAGGAGCAATAACATGTCCTGCATAGGAAAATGCAGCCACATTTTCCTGAAGAGTTGAAAAAAAGAAAAGGTGCTAGTGAAGTATTATCAAATATGTAAGGAACAAGGTAGAGTGGGGAAAAAATGGGAATCCATAGACATATTTGAAACCAAAAAAAGTACAGAGAATCTCATTTCTGTTCCTTATAAGATATAAGTAGTTCTATTAATGCCACTGTTGGGCAAGAAAAATCTCGTAAAGTATGGTAGCTATCTAGTGGTTGGCTTTGGACTTATAAAAGCATTTTTCTGCTTCTTCAGTTCAATAAATCAATTTTAGAAATCCCAGAATAATGGTTAAGAAATAGCCAAGTTGGGCTGATTGAAGGAGATTTTATTGATGGAAAAATTACCCTTTGCCCTAAGAATCACAATAACCTATTATCTTCCATTTCTGCCTGATGGCCCTAAAATAAGTACAGTATAAGACAGATTTTCCTTCCATTCTCTCTGTCTCTCTTTCTCTCCCCCTCCCTCCCTCCCTCCCTCTCTCTTGTATCTCTGAATAAAAATGTCATTTAATCATTGTATTCAGTGCTTTTCATGGTTCTTGCTCACCATTCATCCCATAGCTCTCTTTTGTAGTGGGGAACCTTGATATATAACACTAAAACAAAATGAGTCTGCATTTTTGCTTTATAAATAAGAAGATTCCTTCTGCTTTTCCCTCTTGTATTACTCTCTTTATTCATTAAAAAGCAAGCATTACATCTTTTCCAAAACATCTTTGAGACAGGTCTGCATATTACAAAGAGGTGTCTGATCCGAAAGGTGAACATTCAGCAGAAAGGCTGATCAAGTTATGCTTTTATTAACATGTTTCAAATACTTCAGATCTGGTTTTATATATATATAAATTTGTGTCTCCACAGAGCATGTTCCTGAATCAAATCCCAGGGCTATAAGAGCTATCATTCTTAGCCTCAATTTATTTATTTATTTATTTGATTTGTCAATCGCTTACAAGATAATAGGTATAAGTATAAACATAGTTACGAATACATGAAATGAATACATATAAGAAAAATAAAAAGAAATAATAGGACGGGGACGGTAGGCACGTTGGTGCGCTTATGCACGCCCTTTTTTGTAAATTATAAAGCAGTGCAAAGTAGCTGCAAACATATAGTGCCTTTAGAGCAGCGGCCCCCAGCCTTTTGGGTACCAGGGATTGGTTCTGTGGAAAAAAAGGCTTTTCCACAGACCAGAGGGTTTCATGTGCTGCCTGCATCTCATGGATGGGGCTTTGCTTGTTTGTGTGGACTGGTTACTGGCATGCCGTGGCCCATTTCCTGTCCATGGACCAGGAGTTTAGCTAATTTAGAGAGTTTAGCCAATTCTGTCTTTCCATATCTCCACATACGATGAATAAGTTCCAATTTAATGGGTAAATTCACATTTAATCTCTTACGGTTAAGTAGTCTTGGCTCCTCAGCTAAATGATAAAATGAGAAACTATCAGATTCCTACAAATAGTAATGTATATATATGATGGTAAATGGTCAATATCATTCATCACATTTAGTCATTCTGTGTGATGAGACTGATGAAAAGTAAGCTGAGTAATCAAGAAGTTATCCCAAACCATTAAAAGATTTGATAAAAGTCAGGGAAGGTTACATCAATGAAATATATTGGTGTCTAATAGCCAAGCACATTATAAAACATATAATGCAAAGTATAAAATGTGATATGCAAAATAACATTTGATACACAGTCAAAACAAAACTGGTGTTTAGCACCAGTTATATTTATATTACAGTAAATTTATATTACAGTAAATTAAACGGTATAAGTTCAAAGCTAAGTAATAAGGGTCCAGTGGCAAAACAATGTCTTCAAACGTTTTAAAGGAGTTATCAAAATGGGACCAATTTTATCTCCATAGGAATGATGTTCTTTGGCAGGGAGCCACCACAGAGAGGACTCTTCTTCTGAGTCCCATTAGATGGATCTCCTTAATAGCTATAACATATCTTGCATCCCTGCACTGGTGGATCAGGGTAGATGTAACTGGGAAAAGATAGCTCTTCAAATAACCTGGCCCCCAAGCTATGTAGGACTTTAAAGGTGACTTTAATTGGACCCAGAAACAAATTGGGAACTAATGCAGCTCCTGCAAGAGGCGTGACTTGTGTGAGGTGGATTGGACTGAGATAGCATGACTGGCTCAAAGTCACCCAGCCAATTTTCATGTCTAAGTTAGAACTAGAACTCACAGTCTCGCACAGTCTCTTAAAAACTTTCCATACATTGACAGGTTTTGAATCTATAGAGACCTCTTAGCCAATCCTTTGCCAATTTCATTGCTATCGCCCAACAAATATCAGGATAGATTTTGAAAGGTCTAAGATTATTTTAGGCAAAATCTCCTTTGCTTGGATGTCTAAAATAAGACTGTTCATTTTTATAAGCTTTAAATATTCCTGCAATATTTTACAATATTTTATACAATATATTTTTAAAGGGAAGCAAATAATAATGTTAGTTTATTCATTATTTTTTTTAAATCAGGATTTAAATAACCCTTTTTCTAAAATCTCTGCATCTATTTCTTTGAAGTAGATCTGGCATCGTCATTCTTAAATGATTTATTAACTGTCTTGTCCTATCTTGTGAAAAGTGATTTTTAAAAAATTATAACCTAAGCTTCCCACACTAATAAGAAAGAAAGATATAATTCAATTTTGAGAGTCTTACTTTGACTTCAGTTACCGCATTGAATCAATTAATCTCTGAGCTCTATTGGCCATTGTGTTCTCTGAGTCACTGAAGTCCATAGCCAAATTTGCTGATTATGGTAAGCATATATGCTATACCCAGGAATTTACTGAGGAAGACCAACGTGTACTGTGTCTGATGATTAGATCATCAAACATATTGCTTCTTTTAAGAAAGAATATTTTCCATGGGATGATAAATTTAATCTCTCTGTGACAGGGAGTTTTTTCAATTATTTAGGTGCTAGTTTCTGATAATAGCTTACCATGTACTGTTTGATGTTGATGTCAGATAAGGTTAATTCCAATTTATTAACTGAAATAGGTACTTGTGTTAGCTAATTTTCTGAAAGTGACTCGCTTTTCTTATGAAAGATGAAAAACAGCACTCCTTAAATTCCTTATAAAACACAAGCTGTTCTTACAAGTTGTGCAGCTGAAAGCAAATTTGGATTTTTCCCCCCTGTAACATTGTAAATTATATCACATCACTGGTATGGAGATTCTAGCCACATTTTAAGATAGATTATAAACTGTTATCTTCATGAAGTCCTTGGTGCATTGTTTTCCATTGAACATTGTACAGTATTTTGTTTTCATAGAAGCCTATTTGTGTTTAAACATTAGCTTTTTCCTCCCTTCTGGACCCACTAGAGGGCGGTGTATAACAAGGTTTTGGGTTTATTAAAGTGAAACATATTTCCGTTTATATCAGATGCTGTTAATACTTGTTGGACTTTTAAAGCTCTGCAGTTTAAAACAAGTAAATTACAAATGCAAAATGTATTTTCATAAAAAATTAAAAAGAGTGCTTATTGGAATATGGTTTCACTTTATGAAGATACCAGCACCTAACAAACTGATGTATAGGTTCAATATCTATGCTTTTTAAACTTAGGATACATTAACTATATGGACTCCCAGCTGGCTGTGGCAGTCCCAGAATTGAAGTCCACGTGTCTTAAAATTGCTAAAGTTGAGAAATACCCATCCATCCATTCGCCCATCCATCCAAATATACATATAATATACATATCTCCATCTAATGGAATCTGCTCTAGAAAGCATAGGAGTTCCATACACTGTCAGGCAGAGGACTTTGTGATCAGCTGCTGTCCAGACTTTAAGCTGTGTAGATCTTTTGAAATCATGCCTGCTAGTGGCTGTTTAGCATATTGCTCATTGCACCAGTGAACAAAACCCCACCACTCCCTGTCTTTATATGGCTTCATCCTGCAAAATCCAGAACTTGGCACGTGGCTTATATGTGTTTTGGAGTAACTCTGATGCATAAGTTAAGACCTACACAGAACTATGATGTGTTCCAACAAGTCTGCTTTCAAAATTCATCACCAAAGTTAAGTAAGCAGGGATGAAAGTGAAATTCAGCATAGAATGCATCTTCTTTTTAAAATGTTGGTATAGATTTGTTGTATATTTTCCATATTTAATTTGGTCACCAAATTTGAAAAATTATATAATTTTGGCACTGTGGCAGGGATCCAGATTATCTGTCTCACATCAATGGGATTGGCCTACTCATTCTGGCAGAAGGGACATCTTACAGATCCCATCGGTCAAGAACTCCAGCTGGTAGAATCCACGAGAAGAGGCTTTTCTTCCATGGCTCCCACCTTCTGAAATATCATGCTGCTTGAGATGAGATCTGCCCCCAACCTCTCGACCTTCTATAGGAGCCTCAAAACTCGCCTCTGCTGACTAGCTTGGGTCCTGATGGGGATGTTCCATCCTTGAGATGGTTATTGGATTAAGAAGAAGAATATCCCACCTCCAAAGTATTCTGTTTTGTTTTTTTTACTTACTTAATATCTATTTAATATTTTAATGTTACAAACCTTTGTTTTTATGATGTTTTTTAGGATGTGGGTCTGTCTATCTGTTTGTCTATCTCTGTGTGTATGTCTGTGTGCATGTGTGTGTGTGTTATGTGAAATACTTTGCTTTCAATCAACTATGTTTCTGTCACATACATACATATACGTTACATATACATATACATATACATATACATATACATATACATATACATATACATACATACATACATACATACATACATACATACATACATACATTTCATGTACCTTCTGGGAGAAGGCTATGCACATAGGCTACATTAGGCTAAATGAGAGTGGCTGGCCAATGTGATCCATTGAGCTCTATAAGAGAGAGTAAGACCTTAAACTGGGCTTAAATGACTGTAGCAAAATGGACTATGGACATTGTTTTCAGGAACTTAGACTGAGAAAGAGTGGCATGTATGATTACTCAGTTGAACCTGAGTGGTTTGGTGTTGATTTGGCTGTGAATTTTTTGTTCTTTGATTAAAAAAAAAATCCCTTAAGAAAATGCTACTGGACCCTAAACTGGGCATCTCGACTTCTGTCAGAACCATATGGGCAGGGGAAAATACAATGGCATAAAGATGAAGAGTCTATAGATTGTGGTATTGCAAAAGCTACATTGCAGCAAAGATATAATATCAACTTTGGCAGAAGCTGCAATGGTGCAAGCACCTGTTTTGTTGACAAATGGGAGCATAAAAACCTTCCCTTGCCTGCCCTGAATTGACAAAACGCAAGTCAGTGTCATTATAATTTTTCTTGACTATTTTAGTATTCTAAACTATCATATGGAAAAAATTATATCCAAGTATAGTTTAACATAGTGTTACATTATGTTCCTGGCCAACCCCTCTTCTTTCCCCTTCTCTCTTGGTTTACGTTAGATCAGGGGCTGTCAAACTCAAGGCCCAAGGGCCGGATCTGGCCCACCAGGTGCTTAGATCTGGCCTGCGGGGCTGCCCTGGAAACAGCGAAGGACCGGCCTGCAGTGCCTCTGCCACCCTCCGGAGCTCTGTTTTCACTGGCACAGTACTTGGGCCACTCCCAACATGAGTGACATTGAGGTGGCCACACACCCCCTGGCCAACCCCCAGTCCCCCAAGGTCAAACACAACCCAGAAGCGGCCCTCTATGAAACCCCTGCATTAGACACCCCTGCATTAGGTTATATTCTTTGTCTGTCTATCTGTCTGCCTCTCACACACACACAGAAACAGACAGAGAGAAAGAGAGGGGGGGGAGAGAGAGGGACAGGCAGGCAGGCAGACAGAAAGCTTGAAGTAGTCCCATAATTTCCCCTGCCTCCAGCCATTGCTGAAAGTCAGGACTCTGGTGCTTCTGTCAGAGAGACATTCTTCTGTGGACTAACAAAAAAACGCTTTCCATCTACAGATGGGCAGAGAGCCAACTTTCATCCCCTTGGACTTTTCTCTTCCAATAGTGAAGCTTTGTAGTGCTTCACAGTTAGATAAACCGCTGACAGGCTTAATTTAGATGGGCAAATGTCTTATAAAATGCCAGCAATCCAAAAACAAAACAAAACACCCTTTCGCTTTCTTTATTTCCAGGATCACTCCTTTTTGCTATAATAGTAGTCAGAACAGGTGGCATGCCCTAGTTTATTTGAGCAATCTCTAGGTCTAATGTTACTTTTTCCCAAGTTTTCAAGTTATAGTCAAGTGGGGTTAAAAGTCTCAGGCTTACACTGTTTTGTATGCTGCAGTTATCAGTCAAAAGATGTATCAGTGTGACAGGGTTCTACAATTGTCATTTCAGCTTCAGCAAAAAAATCCTGGGCTGTCATAAATGAGTGTTCTGGGCCTTGAGATGTTGTAGCTTTCATTTTTAAAGAAATTCAAACTAGTTTTTCTGAAAATATATACCACACACACACACACACACACACACACACACACATACATACATACATACATACACACATGTATATATATATACATGCATTATATATATATATATATACACACACACATACATACATACATACATGGGTGGGATTCAACCAGTGTTACTACTGGTTCGGTGACTACACTGCGCGCACATGTAAAAAAACCTTAAGCTGTGCTGCCTGGACAGCTGAAAAGCGCTGCACGCAGGTGCGCAGTGTTTGAAAAACCTTTTTTTTCCTGCTTTTTCAACCTCAGCTGTGCCGCGCAAAGCAGCTGAGGTTGAAAAAGCAGGAAATAAAGGACAGGTAAGAGCCCGGACAGGCAGGTGGGCCAACAGCAACAAACACAGAACCGGTTCAGTGTCTGCTGCTCTTCAGAGCTACTGGTTCAGTAGAACCGGGCAGAACCGGTAGCATCCCACCCCTGCATACATACATACATGTGTGTACATACATACATACATACATGTGTGTGTGTGTGAATGATATGCTTCTCAAATATGTGAAAAAGATGAGCATATGCATGCACACACACATATCCCCGTTTAATATCATTTTCAATGTTGTATCAGCAACACACTTTATTAAGTTGCCTTTATCTCTGAATTTCACTACAAGATATCCTATAAAATATATGAAGGCATCTTCCGTTCAACATTTAAAATGTGCTATAATTGTTTTAAGGTTTGTCTTTTCTCTCAATTTTTCTTTGTACTTTGACAACATAAGCTACCTCCACCAATTTGGAAATGAAGCAAAACCCCACATGAACGTTGTCGACAGATGGATGCTAAAATTGGAGGAGGAAGAAGAAGAAGAAAGTGGACCTATTTATAATACAAACCACATTTTACATGACCCATACCTTCACTTAGTAGCAATACAGGTAGTCCTTGACTTACAACAGTTCATTTAGTGACTGTTCAAAATTATATTGGCACTGAAAAAGTGACTTATGACCATTTTTCATACTTATGACCATGGTAATGTGATTTATATTCAGACATTTGAAAACTGACTCACATTTATGACAGTTACAGTGTCCCTGGGTCATTTGATCACCTTTTGCAACTTTCTGACAGGCAAAGTCAATGTGGAAAGCAGATTCACTTAACAACCATGTTAGTAATTTAACAACTCAGTAATCCAGTTAACAAATGTGGTCAACAAAAGTCATAAAATGGGGCAAAATTCACTTAACGGATTTCTCACTTAGCAACATAATTTCTGGGCTCTGTTTTGGTCATAGGTCAAGGACTGCCTGTCCTTGTCCTAAAATTACACAAATTCCTCCCAACTACTGCAGCTGTTCTTGTCCTAAAATGACTAAATTTAAATTTATTTTACTGAAATTTATTTTACAACTGAGCAGAAAGAACTATATAAATTTTCTAGGAATAAGGCATTTAGGTTGCAAGTTTTTGGCTTTGTGTCTTAATTAAGCTGTGAACATTCAACCTTGATAGCAGAGAAAATGGCAAATGCTTAGGTAGCCAATAATTCTATACTTTTGTTTTCTTTTAACAATGCTGTAATCGTTTGCATTGAGGTGGAGTCGGGGCGACTAAATGGAGCTGAGCGTTTGCTGGCCAAATGCCCTTCCTGACGCCGATGTGAAGTTTGCAGCAGATATCTTCCCTTTGTGCCCAGGGAGAGAAATATTTACCATTACCTAAGATTGAACTCACAGCTTCCTGATTGTCATAAGGAAGAGCTTCACCTCTAGGCCACCATGCCGCTCAGCCAAAAACTCTACACTTCTTGATTACGTATACTCAGCTTTATTCTTTACTACTACATGTTCAATGCTGTTGTAACTTTGAACAGTCACTAAACAAACTCTTGTAAGTCTAGGGCTACCTGCAGTTTTTTTAAAAAATTCCAGTAGGAAAAGGGGCTGAGGAGAGAAGCAAAGGCAACCATTTCACAGTAGCAATAAATTTGCCAGTTTATTGCATATTGGAAGCAAAAGTAGAAGTGCCTCCTTCCATGCTATTGCTGAAGATTGAAGCAGGTTGCACAGACTATCCTTGTGTCAGTAATTTCTTGGATGTCAAGTTAACATTGTGATTTTTGGGAGGGTGGAGGAATCAGACAGGGAGCTGAACAGATAGTTGGTGAAACCAGGAATTTGAGCAAGGGTTTATATTCTGACCTTCATCTACAGTGGTGATCCCTAAATGGAGGATATGGCTATGTATTTTCATGGCAATATTTATTTGGCATATATATTGCTGATCTGACCTTTTCAAAATTCTGTACTTCGAGAGCAATATTCCAATACTCTCTTCTTGTTTGTAGATCCTTTTTCTGCATGGCTGCTCCTTAAGATTGCATCAAATCTGCAAATAGTTCCCTCTCCCAGATAAAGCTGAAATGCTCCAGCACAGGAGAATGTGTTTTTTTCCCCTCTTGAACCTTGAAATTTTTGTAACTTTTATTCTCACAGGGACTTAAAATTGCAGTTTAAGTTTTAATATCCTTGGCAATGCCCTTGGATTAATTGGTGTATCATATTTATTTGGAGCAAATAAATCAGCTACATTCCTCCTTATTGGTACTATGGAAGTGAAATCTATCACAGACCTATTGAAAGAGAGAGAATATATCATTTCTAACAGAATGGTTGCCACCTTCATACTTGATGCTAAGCATTTTTTTAAAAAAAGTCATAATTGTTAAAAAAAAACTTTAATGATCTGCTCATGCATAATGTTATAATACAGTGTGGATTTGCATATCTTATTATACAAAAACCAAGCCACATTATTATTTAGTCCAGTGGTTCTCAACCTGTGGTCCACCAACCTTGGGAAGGGGGTGTCTTCGATGTCATCACAGAGGCTTGAAGAAATGTTATGATTTAAATCTTGAGTTAAGTCTTGGGTGAGGGGCAGTGGTGGGATTCAAATTTTTTTACTACCGGTTCTGTGGGCGTGGCTTGGTGGGCATGGCAGGGGAAGGATACTGTAAAATATCCAGTCAAAGGTGGTATTTACCGGTTCTCCGAACTACTCAAAATTTCTGCTACCGGTTCTCCAGAACTGGTCGGAACCTGCTGAATACCACCTCTGGTGAGGAGATGTTCATGGCCAGGGTCCATGGTGAAAAGGTTGAGAACCTGATTTAGCCAATAACAGCTGAAAACCTGAAAGTGCTATCTCAGGATCTTGATAGAAGACAAATGCAGCAAGCTAATAAATGATAGGAAGGAAAAGCTTTTGCTGCTAGTATAATGCAAGGGCTGGGCTGGATGGAAAGACTCAGAAAATGGTTGTATCATATCTTCTCTAACACTTGGGAAATTATTTCCTAGAAAAAAATATCTTCCTCATTTTTATTTCCTCTTCAGTTAGTTCAGAAACAAATAGCACAGCGTTTCTGAAGTATTCGTGTTCTCTGACAAGCTCAAGCCAGCTGAGAAAACTAAATGTTTTATGGGATCTCAGAATGCCACACAGCAGCTGCTATGTGTTACCTCTGTGTTCAGAGTTCCTTCATTTACAGCAAGCATGGCTTAAAAGGCTTAAGCCCCACTGAATTACTGAATGTCTTAGGAGCGAGACGTATGGAAACAAAGCATTCTGGCTTTTTAACTGCCACACACTCTTCTCCTCTGATATATCTTTAGCTACACAAGAGCTGTGTCACCACTTCTCACTGAATGTCACAAAGCTGTTTTAATTGCTGTGCCTTTACAAGGGAGGTTGTGGCGCTAGATGAGCGAGTGAATATGTAGGCTGGAGAATAAATAAAGGAGAGCTTTTGTAATCTTTGCTCTGTCGCTCCCAGCAAGGAGACCTTCCCTGTGGTGAACCCAGGGGACTGTGTTTCAATGGTGAAAGCAGATTTCCCCAAGAAAGAAAGGAAGGAGGTACTGCCGCTCTGGCCTGTCTCTTTATTTACATGCTCTGTATTGGCAATTCTGTTCAAGAAAGGAGACCAGAGAGAAAAACATCAAGACACCACCTTCTGGAATGTGTATTTTGGAAAGAACATACAACCAAGGGCAAAATTGTGAGTTGATAACCTTGGTTTGGCTACTTTAAAGATTGGTGGACAGATGAAGCAAATGGAAGGCGATTCCTTTCCAAAGTTTGTAATAACAGTATAACAGAACAGAATAACAGAGTTGGAAGGGACCTTGGAGCCCTCATCCAAGCCTTCCTCAGCCACCAGGAATGGCTCAGGTTCTTCCACAACCTCCACACTACTGTCTGACTCTGCTGCCAGCTCCACCAACCATCGGCAGGCCACAACAGCAGGAGACTTGGTCTATACCCTTTCAGACAAATGGCTTGTCCACTCTCTTATTAAAAACTTCCAGTTTTGGAGCACCCACAACTTCTGAAGGAAAGGTGTTCCACCGATTAATTCTTAAAAAGATCAAAGTGCTGTTTCTGCCTGGCTTCAAACCAGGGACCTTTCGTGTGTTAGGCAAATGTGATAACCACTGCACTACAGAAACTCCTATTAAGAGCTGCGGTGGTGCAGTGGTTAGAATGCAGTAGTGCAGGCTAATTCTACTGACTGCTGGCTGCGTGCAATTTGGCAGTTCGAATCTCATCAGGCTCAAGATTGATTCCTTCCGAGGTGGGTAAAATGAAGATCCAGATTGTTGGGGGCAATATGCTGACTGTGTAAACCACTTAGAGACGGCTGTAAAGCACTGTCAAGTGGTATATAAGTCTAAGTGCAAATTTTATTACTATGGAGAAGTACATTTCATATATACAGATAGGTATTTATGACCACAATCAGGCCCAAAATCTGACATTGCAACCATCCTGAATCAGTTGCCAAGTGCCTGGATTTTGTTCCTGTGATCACGTGTTGCAACCATTATAAGCATGAAAAACAGTCATTAATCATTTTCCTCTCAGTGCCTTTGCCACTTTGAATGGTCACTAAAACCCTGTTGTAAGTCAAGGACTACCTGTAGTGTGATTGCACATTGAGGAGAAAAAAAATCTAAGTTCTGGGATGCTTCCCTGGAAGATAAACTCAGATACAGATAATCAGAGTTGGAAGGGACCTTATAGATCATCTAGTCCAACCCCCTGCCCAAGCGGGAGACCCTACACCATTTCTGACAAATGGCAGTACAATGTCTTCTTGAAAGTCTCAACTGATGGCGCTCCCACAACTTCCTAGGGCAAGCTGTTCCATTGGTTGATTGTTCTCACTGTCAGAAAGTTTCTCCTTATTTCCAGGTTAAATCTCTCCTTGTTCAGTTTCCATCCATTATTCCTTGTCTGGCCTACAGGAGCTTTAGAAAATAGCTTGATCCCTTCCTCCCTGTGGCAGCCCCTCAAATATTGGAAGACCTCTATCATGTCTCCCCTGGTCCTTCTCTTCACTAGACTAGCCAAGCCCAGTTCCTGCAACCGTTCATTGTATGTTTTAGCCTTCAGTCCCCTAATCATCCTGGTTGCTCTTCTCTGTACTTTTTCTAGAGACTCAACATCTTTTTTATAATGTGGTGACCAAAACTGGATGCAGTACTCTAGGTGTGGTCTTACTAAGGCTTTATAGAGTGGTATTAGTACTTCCCTTGATCTTGACTGTATCCCTCTGTTAATGCAACTTAGGATTGCATTAGCTTTTTTGGCTGCTGCTGCACACTGCTGGCTCATATTTAGCTGGTTGTCCACTAAGACTCCAAGATCCCTCTCACAGTTACTGCTATTGAGCCTGGTTTCACCCAGTCTATATGTGTACTTTTGGTTTTTCTTGCCTAAGTGTAGGACTTTACTTTTCTCTATATTGACTTTCATTTTATTAGATATGGCCCAGTGTTCTAGTCTGTCAAGATCCATCTGGATCTTGAGCCTATCTTCTTGGGTGTTAGCTATTCCTGCCAGCTTAGTATCATCTGCAAATTTGGTAAGTTCCCCTTCTATTCCCTCATCTAAGTCGTTAATGAAGATATTGAACCTAAGATGGAAACCTAAGACGGAAAGTTGTGGCACCCCACTGTTTACTTCCCTCCATGTAGTTTTAGACCATTAAGGACTACTCATTGAGTACGGTTTGCCAGCCGGTTACGACTCTATCTAGTGGTGGTGCTATCTATTCCACTTCTTTCTATCTTACTAAGAAGTAGGTTGTGGTGTACTTTGTCAAATGCTTTGCTAAATCTAAATATATTATGTCCACAGTATTTTGCTGGTCTACTAATTTAGTCACTGTGTTGAAAAATGAAATAAGATTGGTTTGGCATGATCTGTTCTTAACAAACCCATGCTGACTGCTATTTATTACTTTACTTGTTTCTAGATGTTGGCAGATCTGTTTTTTTTATTATCATTTCCAGTATCTTCCCGGGTATTGATGTTAGGCTGATTGGCCTATAGTTTCCTGGGTCTGTTTTTTTTTTTTTTCCTTATTTGAAGATGGGAACCACATCAGCTCTTTTCCAGTCCTCTGGTAGTTCCCTAGTGCTCCAGGATTTTTGAAAGATATGGTGCAGTGGTTCTGAGATGACCTCTGCCAGCTCCTTTAAAACTCTGGGATGTAATCCATCAGGCCCCGGTGATTTGTTTTCATCAAGATCAGACAGGTGTTCTCTTAGTATTTTTTTTGCTTATTTTAACTTTTATTTCTGGTCTGTCTTTTACAGTTATGTTTTTGGTAGGTTGAGCTATAGTTTCTTTTTGCGTGAAGACAGAGGCAAAGAATGAGTTAAGCAGTTCTGTTTTCTCTGTGTTGCCTGTTACTTCCTTGCCATCTTCTCTCTTTAGTGGACTAACTGTTTCCTTGATTTTTTTCTTGTTATTTATATGTTGGAAGAAACTTTTTTTATTATCTTTGACTTTAGTTGCAAGTCTTTGTTCGTTCTGAGCCTTTGCTATCCTGACTTCGTCTTTGCAGATTCTGGCTATCTGCTGATATTCTGCCTTAGTTGTATGTCCTTCTTTCAATTTTTTGTACTTGTCCTTTTTTTCTTTCAATTTGCCAGAGAGATCTTTGTGTAGCCAAGCTGGTTTCTTCTTGGATTTCTTGTTTTTCTTTCTCAGTGGTATGGTGCTGGTCTGGGCTTCTATGATCATACTTTTTAGAGTTTCCCAAGATTCTTGAGTTGTTTTCCCCTTTAGGATTTTCATCCATGGAATCTTTCCCAAGTTCTCTCTGAGTTTATTGAAATCAGCTCTTTTAAAATCCAAGACTCTGGTGTCATTATGTTCTGTTGCTTGTGTTTGTGTTATGTTGAATTCTAGTATGACATGGTCACTCTCACCCAAGGTTCCTGCAGTTTCAACTCCCTCTATCACTTCTTCTCTGTTTGTAAGAATTAAGTCCAGTATGGCTGTCTCTCTAGTTTCACCCTCTATCTTTTGGACAACAAAGTTGTCAGCTAGGTTGGTTAGGAAATTATTTGATTTCTCACTTGGTGCAGAATTACTTTTCCAATTGAAATCAGGATAATTGAAGTCTCCCATTACTATTGTTGTGTGTTTCCTGCATATGTTTTTTAGTTGTCTGGCAAAAAGGACATCTATATTTTCTGCTTGATTGGGTGACTCCACTGCTTTTCTGTATTGCCTCTCAAACACATGAAGATGGAGATGAAATCTGCAGTTACAAGTATAGATTTTCAGTGTAATTAGAAGCCTGTTCATGTTCTTTTTAAAACTATGCTAAAATTCATAGCGTTTAACGTGAGAGACATAAAAGATAATCATATTGGAGGCATTTAATTTCTTTAAACATAATTAAATTTGAGTAATTTCAAAGGTATTAAATGCAAATTAAGTACAAATTAAATATGTTTAGCGGTAAATTAACTCAGTTGGAATGTTCTTTTTATCTTGGTCTTACCTCCTTGGGAACAGGGCCATGGCTTTTAACTTGACTTGGAGGGGTGGCCTTGAAAAACCAAGATATTTTGTCAGTGTAACTACAGTGTTTTGTCTGAGTGCATGAACATATGATTTCAATTCTAATTATCTAATTTAGAGGTCTCCAAACTTGGCAACTTTAAGACTTGTGGACTTCAACTCTTTGCTGGCTGAGGAATTCTGGGAGTTGAAGTCCACAAGTCTTAAAGTTGCCAAGTTTGGAGACCCCTGTTCTGATTGATTGCAACCCAAAGGTGCTTTTTCAAGAGGCAACTGGACTCTCTGGTTTTTTTTTTTTAAGACATTTTGTTTCTCATCCAAGAAGCATCTTCAGTTCTGACTGGATGGTGGGGAATGGAAGGATTTATACTCCTTGCAGCCAGATGGTCATTTGCATTCTTTTTATAGTTTATCTGTGTCATCAGGGTCACCTGAGTGGTGCAAATGGGTGTGGAGCCTTCTTGGAACTGCTGAAAGAACTGAGTTGTAGACTGGAGATAGATGAGATTGTATCCCTCCCCCTCTGTTGAAAGAGGTCTGTTCAATTTTGACATAGATGGCCTCCTTGACCCCTCTTTCAAACTACTGGTCCTCTCTGTCCAAAATGTGGACTTTTCTGTCTTCAAAAGAGTGGCTTTTGTCTTTTTAATGCAGATGAGCTGCTGAATCTTGTCCAGATGAGTTTGTTGTGCCATGTGTTCATGAAGTGGTTGTTTTGTTTCTCCAATGTACAGATCTGCACATGGCTCACTGCATTGCAGTGCATATACCACATTGCTCAGTTTGTGTCTGGGTTAAAGAAGCTATTTATGTTAAAATTGAACAGCCCTCTCTCAACAGAGGGAGAGGGATATGACATCATCTATCTCCAGTCTACAACACAGTCCTTTTAGCAGTTCCAAGAAGGCTCTATACCCATTTGCACTACTGTCTAGAAATCCTTCCATTCCCTACAATCCAGTCAAAGCTGAAGAAGATTCTTGGATGAGAAGTGAAACCTCTTCAAAGACCTTTGGGACAACCATGACCTGGGTGACTGAGAATCTCCATGGGCATCCAATTTTCTTTCTTTTTCCTTTTCAAAGTCATGAGGTTGCTGCTTAGGGAATTTTTATTGGATCTCAGTGACTTAATTTGTATTCTCTGGTATGCTTGGCTTGTGCTCCCTTCTCCAGAGCAAAGCTAAATAGTCATGGAGAATGACATTCAAAATGTATCAGAGCACTTAACAGTAGTGATAATAAATACTCAGTGTAGATATTGGGGCTGTACAGATAATCTTTGACTTACAACCATTTGTTTAGTGATCGTTTGAAGTTACAAATGGCACTGAAAAAAGCGACTACAACTGGTCCTCACACTTATGACTGTTGTAGCATTTCCATGATCACATGATCAAAATTTGGGTGCTTGGCAACCAGCATGTATTTACAATACTTGCAGTATCCCAGGGTCATGAGATCACCATTGTGACCTTCCAAGCCAGTTTCCAACAAGCAAAGTCAATGGGGGAAACTGGATTCATTTAACAACCACATGATTCACTTAAGCACTGCAGTGATTTGCTTAACAACCATGGCAAAAAGTCATAAAATCAGTCAGAACTCACAACTTAGCAATGGAAATTCTGGTTCCAATATGATTGTAAGTCAAGGATACCTGTATATAGAAAATAAATTTGTCAAGCTGATCCCTGCTTGGTCTATTTCATGGGAGTCCAAGAAAGCTGGTTGCTGATAGTTTCTTGTCTAGGAAGAATTCTGACTGATTTATTTTCAAGAGAAACAATTAGTCCATCCTTGAGTCAGGCTCTATCGAAAGCTTCTACCCAAATCTGGCAAAAATCCACTTCCATAATTCAGTAGTTCCCTACATTTCTGAAACCATAGTATACAGAATAATATTGATTAAAAGAACCTGAGAGACATTGCCATCTAGGAAAACTGATCATCAGCAATAGTGGAACATGTGTAGCTTTATACGGGACTTAATAACCAATATGAAGACAACTGGCAACTATATCAAATGACCATGTGTGGCTACATAGAGAGGCTATCAAGAGCCATAAACATTCTAATAACTTCAACTGCCTTAAGAAAGTTCAAAACATTCTCAAAGATCCATCTCATCCTGAGAACCCTTTTTTTGAACTATTACCATCTGGCAGATGGTACAGAATAATAAAAACAAGGACAAATAGGCTGAAAAACAGCTTCTATCCCAGGGCAGTAGCTCTTTTGAATTCTGCTATATAGTGCAGTGTTGGTGTGGTGTTGGGGGTTTCTGGTTCAATGTGTGAAAGGTGAAGGATGTGTGTTTGTGTTTATATTCATGGTCATGGTCATGATATGCACTGAAGATGGTGTTTGATTTAGTTGTACGAGGTGCAATGACAGTAAAGTAAAGTAAAGTAAAGTAAAGTAAAGTAAAGTAAAGTAAAGTAAAGTAAAGTAAAGTAAAGTAAAGTAAAGTAAAGTAAAGTAAAGTAAAGTAAAGTAAAGTAAAGTAAAGTAAAGTAAAGTAAAGTAAACTAAACTAAACTAAACTAGAAGGAGGGAATTTTGAAACTAAACAAAGTGTGAGTCCCAGTTTTATACCATAGCAAGGCTATGATATAACCAACTACCCAACAATATAGAATCTGCAGCAGTCTCATCAGAAACAACACCTAGCAGTAATCTGGTTTAGAGGCAGGCCAGTCAGGAACCAGACCAAAAGTCTACCTATACAGTGAGCCAATCAGGAGCTTGACTTAAAAAAAATGAGTTCCTTTTCGTCTTCCTGCATTATTCTGTGATACACACCAAAAAATAGTGAACACATTAAAACATTTTTAGATAAGCATTTTAAAATCAACACTGGAGATGTTTTGAATTCTTTGCAAATAAATGCTGGTAGAGATTTATCTTGGAAATTGACATTTTAGAATCTTAGATTTCCTTATTTTGTGCTATATAAAGATTCACCAGAGCAGTCTAAATAAGCGAATAGTGCAATTTACCAAATATGCCTGCTGTGTAACTTCCATTCAGTCCAACAGAGATTGAATAAAATATTTCATTATGATCTCGAGTGAGTCTGAGATATGTCAGGAAATTGTTCTTTGGGGTATATGCTACAAAATATCCAAGAAAAATGTTATTATCAATTCTATGGACACATCCAAATATGAGGTAACATACTGTATGTCTCTTAAAAATAAGCTCTACTTGCAACTTGCACACTCTCCTTTGACCATAAGAGTTCCAAATTCTGCAAAAACTCAAATAAACGAGCTGGATCCATTTTCAAAATTGTTCTGATTGTTGTCATGTACTCTGCTGAAAAAAGATAAATGCATTTTCTGCGGTAAGTGTAATTCAAGGTACCTATATGAGCCGTATGTGTATTAGTAGATTTAGAAAATTGAAACTTGAGAACAGAAAAGTCAAGCTGTAAACTGTCAATGCTAGGATTTCTTTTCAGGAGCTGACTAAAATATTGATCAGTCATTGATGCATACACATGGACAAATGTGCACACATATGTTCCTATAATGGAATAATACCATTTCCCCCCAAAAATAAACCCAGTCTTAACATCCATGGAAAGCTTTCAGAAATGCAGAAACACCCATTTTCAAGGGGAAAAAAAGACATTACAAAATACTGTACTTTAAATACGTTTATTCAAAATTAGTCTTTGGGATTCAAGATATTGATTAGAAATCTGACATGTCTATTCAGGGCTGGTTACTGTGTATCAGGATCCAACAATAGACAATAGTGTTTCATATAAGGGACAGAAAATGTAAAAAATATTTCTCTTTTAATATTGAGACACTATTTTTGAGAGAGCACAACAAAATTTGGTTAGTAACTTTTTTATAAATATAAACTTGATTCCCATGTCACTTTCTGTCTGCATCTTTTCTCAAAGCAAGACTTTGTCATCATTGTGATTTTAAGGTTATGGAGCTATTTTCAAATCTCTGAAGCAGAAATTATTTCCCCCCTTGACTGCAGGTTAAATCACCTTCCATCTTATCCCCTATTAAGTTCTTTATTCTTAATTTTTTTATTCCTTTCTTGCCACATTAAGTTATGTAAATGTAGCATAATGCAGAAAAAAGTTAACCCCAATGCCAGATGGTTTGTAGAAGATGAAATTATTCTGCTATACATCTTCTTTATTTTCCCCAAAAATTATTGCTATATTGTGTATGTAAGTGCAAGGATAATGGTTGAAATGGTAACCATGGTAACCCCTGTTACTTTTTATTTGTTTAAAGAACATAGGATCCTCTGAAGTACCATGCAATTAGTCAAACATAAATGTTAGAAAATCTTGTTTCTCTGAATTGTTTTTACTTGCTTTATATTATACCTTCAAAAGAGTTCATCAAAAAATTGCTTCCCCTCGTTGAGTAACAGAACATAAACTACACTAATGTCATACACATGAGAAGCTGTGTTACGAAATTCATATTTTTTTTTAAATAATTTTTTATTGCGTTTTCTGCCAATACAATTCAAATCATATTCACATTTTCAACAGCATTTTGACATATATAAATATTATCTTATAAATCTTATTGCATTTAATATACATTTACCAATAGTTATTATCTTTAGCTATAGTTAGTTCTATCTTATAAACCTATCTATCTTATATATCTACATATCATTTTCTTAAGGTCTCTTACAATTCCTCTTCTTATTTCTTTTATCTATCCTCTACTCATTCATACTATTTGTGCCAGATTGAATAGTACTCGCAGTGCTCCTTTTCTTTCATTTTTAATGTAAGTTTATCCATTTCTGCACAATCCATTATTTTTTGTATGACTAAATCCTCTGTGGGAGTGTTGGGTCCTTTCCACATTTGTGCAAAAGCTATCCGGGCTGCTGTTGGAATATGTAAAATAATGTATATTTTATTTCTTTTCGATATTGATCTTTAATTATTCCTAATAGGAAGAATTCTGGTTTAGGTTCAATTTGATGTCCTGTAATTTCCTGTATCCAATTTTTAATTTTAGTACAATAAATCCTGGTCTCAGGGCATAACCACCACATATGATAAAAGGTACCATCAGCTTGTTGGCATTTCCAAAATTTTGGGCTTGTATTAGAATAAATCTTAGCCAATCTCATTGGGGCCAGATGCCACAGGTAAAACATTTTATATAAATTTTCTTTATATGCTGAAGATGTCATTAATTTGTAATTTGTACTCCATAATTTCTCCCATTCTTCTAAAGCCATATTGTATCCAAAAATTCCACGCCCATGCTATCATGGTATTCTTCACAATTTCTATTTCCATTTTGAAGTCTAATAAGTATTTGTATGCTTTAGATATAAATTTTTGTTATGGTCCAATTAAGATTTTATCTAATTGATTTTGCCCTTTGTCGAATCTGAATTCTTCTAAATCTTTTTTATACTTGTTTTGAATTTGTAAATATGGCTACCAATTAATTATAATTCCCTTTTCTTTAAGTTCTTGATTTGACTTTAATTTCCCTTGGTTATCTAATAATTTGTAGCTTATCATTTTTATTATAATCTAATCTTTTCGGATGGATCATGGCCTCCATGGTTGACAGCCAGAATGGTATCTTCATATAATGCTTGTTTTTAATTCTTCTCCATGTTTGAATAAGTGACTCTCTTATTAGATGTTGATTGAAATAGGCATGTGATTCTTAGGCATAAAGTGTGCATGTATGTTATGTTAGTTGAAAATCCTCTTGAGCTTTTCAGATATTCCCGCAGGGTATGAAATGACAACATTGCTTCGTTTGTTGTTCTTTTTCTACATCTATTATAGAAGAGCTCCTGCAGGGTCTTTTTGGGGATTTGATGTAGGCCCAGTTTGGAGGCATTCCTTAATGTGGTTTAGTGCTTTTTCTTTTCCCACTTTTCTGGTAGGCAAACCTTGAGCTCAGTGGTGTAGGGTTCCGATCACTCCCATTTTGTGGGTCATGAGAATCAAAATGTAAATAAGGGTATTTGTGTGGGAGTGATCAGAACTCTGCACCACTGGCCTCTGAAGGTTCAGAATGCTAACAACAAGGGTTGAGCTGCTGGGGGTTTTCAGGGGTTTGGGAGCGCCCCTAGCTAAGATTTTATGCAATTTAGAGAACCCCAAATCCCACTCCTGGCTGGCCCCACCCACCGTGCCCCTCCCATGAGTCCCACGCAGCCTGCTTTGGATGCAGGCAAGTGGAAGGTGCTTGCAGAGGTTTGGGGAGAGCGAAAAATGGGCCTCCTAGAAGTTCATGGAGGCCAGAAGTGGACTTGTTTCCTGCTTCCAGGGAGCCTCTGGAGCCCGGGGAGGCTGTTTTCACCCTCTCAGAGGCTTGAGGGAAGCTTCCGGAGTCCAGTGAGGGTAAAAATGCCCCCACCGCCATGGTGCAGGAGGCTGACTAGCCATGCCCACCATGGCCATGCCTACCCAGCAACCAGGCAGAGAACCCTTTGCTAAAGCCGTGCTAACAACCAACCTTCAGAGTGCTAACAACTAGATGACTGCAAGGAATATAAATCCTTCCATTCCCCACACCATTCAGTCAGAACTGAAGAAGCTTCTTGGATGAGAAAAGAAATGTCTTCAGGGAAAAACAAAGAAAGTCCAGTTGCCCTTTTTTTGAGCGGGGGTGGTGGTGGTGGTGGAAGCATCTTTGGAACATTCTGGACAAATGGCTGTCCAATCTCTTCTTAAAAACCTCCAGTGAAACTGGCTGATAAACTTTTTAGAGAGTGAGACCAACCTCTTGTTTACTAGTTGTTTCACTGACAATAGTTTTCAAAGACTTTTGATGGGGCTTGTGTGTGTGTGTGTGTGTGTGTGTGTGTGTGTGTGTGCACGCACGCATGTGTGTGTGTGAGATGATGATGACTATGAATACATCTTTGAGGCTATATTCCTAGCCTTTAAAAGCCTCTAGTTTAAAATTGGGTTAAGAAATAAACTAATCCTTCTCTTTTCTTTTTTCTTTTTATAAAATAGATCAGTTCACCTCTGGGTCAGTCAGAGGGGAGTTCCTCTATGTATAATATAAATGAAATGTACTACCTCCAGCCTAGTTTTCTTTTTTTAAAATTTGGAATAACCACACTGCTTTTATCTTTTGAAAAATCATTTAAGTGCGATAGAATTTCTATAATTCCATGATTATTTCCAGAACCCAGTTGGTGAGATATGTTACAAATGATCCATAATATCCTTAAGGAAAGAAGTTTGATTCATAGCTAAACAGTTTTATTTTTGAGCCCACTGTGTATCCCATAAACGGAAGAAGCATATGTCCTTGCAATTGTCTTGTACTTTCCCTGTTAATACATCTGCAAATGGATATTTGTATTAAAGTGCAGCAGCACACTGAGAACCTGATTGATATTTTTTTTCTTTTGTTCCCCTTCTATTTGCATTTTTTAAAAAAGATTATGGCCCGGAAAGCCTGGTTTGCTTTGTTTGAAAGATATATGTTTCACTGGAAATCAACTGTGAAATCATTTACACTATAAATTCACTCGCCAAAACCAACACCAACCATAAGAACCTCCGTTGTCGCCCTGACCTAACCATACAGCAACGTGCCCGCTCCCGTGTACTCCGCACTGAACTCAAAAAACGTCTAGACAATGGAGAGAAGGACCTGTACATTGACTACCATGCTGACTGTATCAAAAGTAAGCCACACAACCCGCAACTCAGCTTTAACCCTCAACCACAACCCTACCTCAACTGATCCACCATCACCCAAGACTAGGCATGCACGCTCCTAACTACCTCAATTCCAACTACTGCTGGCCTTAAATGCAAACTACTCAATGCAAGAAGCCTCGTGAATAAAATACCTGAATTTTTCCTCCTACTAAATATGGCTAAATTCGACATTATATTTGTCTGTGAAACATGGCTCAATGCATCTCTCCCTGACTCCATTACCACAGTAAGAGCTATCATGTTTACCGATCAGATCGTGAAATTCGTAGAGGAGGTGGTGTTGCTATCTTCTATAAAAAGTCCTTACATCTAAAAAATATCCAAGTTACCCAGGAGCTTGCTCTTCCTGAGACCATCATCTGTGAACTATCCTTAAATATCACAATTCGATTCTTACTATGTTACAGAGCACCTGATTATGACATCGAACATGTAAACAAGCTAAATACATTACTAACATGGGCTGCATCCTGCCCATACCCTTTTATCTTTCTTGGTGATTTCAATCTACCTCATATTGACTGGACCCTAAATGATTGTACAACTGAAATCATACACACAACCTTCTACAATGCTATTACAAATCTGGGACTGGAACAACTAGTAACCAACAACACTAGACTAAACAACTGCCTCGATCTCATCTTCTGCAATAGTTTGAATTTAATTTACGGAATACAAACTAAAGAACCCTTTTCCAGCAGTGGCCACAATATGATTGACTTTTGTCTCAACATACGCCCACACAAAAATCACCACAATGATGTAATCCCCAATTGTAACTTCAAAAAAGGCAACTATGATCTTATAGACAACGATCTCTCATCCCTTGATTGGCAATCTCTATTCACTGGATGCAATACTGTTGAAGACCATTACAACATATTTTTACTTGAAGTCAAAAGAGTCATCAAACTATATGTACCAACAACAACTCCCAAAACAAAACAAAAAAGCAGATTACCCATAACAATAAGGAAACTTCAATCCAAAAAGAGATCACTCTGGCGGAAAAACAAATCTGGTCACGTTGCCAATTTCAAAAGCCGATACAAAAATTTATGCCACCAGATAAAGACCGAATGCACCAATTATCACATTAAACAAGAGGAAAACCTTCTAAGCACCAATTCCACCCGTGCTTTTTACAATTTTGTAAACAACAAACTAAAAGACTCAAGGTCCATCCCACCCTTGATAGGACCTGATGGTAAAGACTGCAACGACGACACCATTAAAGCCAACATCTTTAACACATTCTTCGGCTCAGTATTTGTAAACAGCAATGGATCATGCCCAGTATTTCCTAGCCGTACCACAGATAACAACAATGATCTAATACATATCGATTTTACAGAAGACAATGTTGAAAAAGCACTATGCAATCTAAAACCATCTCTATCTATTGGACCGGATTGAATATGTGCCTACTTCTTAAAAAAGCTATCCACTGCCATAGCCAAACCTCTAAGCATAATCTTTGAAAAATCTTTCAGGACCAGCTCCTTGCCTAACCTATGGTCACAAGCCACAGTCATCCCCATCTTCAAAAAGGGAGACCCAAGCATAGTTGAAAATTACAGACCAATCTCCTTATGCTGCGTCACCTGTAAAGTCATGGAATCAATTATTAACCAATCCATCATCCTCCACTTAGAGACAAACAACCTACTCTCCAATAAACAATTTGGTTTCAGAAAAAAACTATCCTGTAATCTGCAACTCTTACACTGCAAAAACATATGGACGACACAACTCGACCAGGGAAAAGCAATAGACGCAATCTACATAGACTTCTGTAAAGCCTTTGATTCAGTGGTACACGACAAACTACTCCTAAAAATAAAATCCTATGGTATCTCTGGACAACTGAATAACTGGATAGAAGCATTCCTGGCAAACAGACAACAAATGGTCAAAATTGGGAGCGTCCTATCAAATTCTGTACCTGTCAATAGTGGTGTCCCCCAAGGCAGTGTTCTAGGACCAACTCTCTTCATACTCTACATAAATGACCTCTGTGATCATATTAAGAGCAATTGCGTTCTCTTCGCTGATGATGTAAAGCTGTTCAATACCACAGACAATACTGCTACCCTACAAAAAGATCTTGACTATGTATCAGAATGGTCAAACAAATGGCAACTTCAAATCTCAACAAATAAATGCTCTGTCTTACATATTGGCAAAAAAAATCAGAAAATAAAATACAAGCTGAATAGTCAAGATCTTGTTGATGACCCAAGCTCTGTAAAGGACCTTGGAATACTCACCTCTAATGATCTAAGTGCTAGAGCCCACTGCAACTACATAGCCAAAAAGGCATTAAGAGTTGTTAACCTAATCCTACGTAGCTTTTTCTCTGGTAATATCACACTACTAACCAGAGCAAACAAAACATTTGCTAGACCAATACTCGAATACAGTTCATCAGTCTGGAACCCACATTACGTATCTGATATTAGCACAATTGAGAAAGTCCAGAAATACTTCACAAGAAGAGTTCTCCACTCCTCTACTCGTTGTAGAATACCTTATGCCACCAGACTTGAAATTCTAGAACTAGAAAACCTTGAATTACGCCGTCTTCGGTCTGATTTAAGCATGGTATATAAAATAATACATTGCAATGTCCTACCTATCAATGAATACTTCAGCTTCAACCATAACAACACAAGAGCACACAATAGATACAAACTCAAAGTTAACCGCACCAAACTTGATGGCAGGAAATACGACTTCAGCAATAGAGTGGTCAATGTCTGGAATACTCTACCCCACTCTGTAGTTTCTTCCCCAAACCCCAAAAACTTTAACCTTAGACTGTCTACTATTGACCTCACCCCTTTCCTAAGAGGTCTGTAGGGGACGTGCATAAGCGCACCAACGTGCCTACCGTCCCTGTCCTATTGTTTCTCTTATTCTTCTTTTATTTTTCTTATATGTACCCATTTCATGTATTCACAACTATGTATACACTTATACTTATTATCTTGTAAACAATTGGCAAATCAAATAAATAAATAAATAAAAATAAATAAAACTGGAATGCCATTAGAACTAGAACTGGAAACCAGAAACATTTGACATTCACAATAATGTCAAAATGAAAAGGTCTTGTGAATTGAATCAATCTTGTAGCTCGTAATAGCCATTGCTCAAGTATACCCTGTAAAAATGAGTTGTAGATATTAGAGCTATAACTTATTTGCGTTCATCTTTCTCTGTTTCTTTGGGGATGACAGATCCTAACAACTGGAAGTGCGATAGAGGCATGGTAACTGCAGAATTATTATCTGAATACAATAGGAAGGAAATCAGAATGTAGTTTTATAGAGATAAGCAAATTTAGTGAACTCTAAGTATGAAACAGAAAAAAACTAGAATGCTACTTATACCATCACCATTTGATAATTACATGTTTCCTTTAGAAAAGCTCATCACAGTACACATTAGATCAGGGGTGGGCAAACTTTTTGGCTTGGGGGCCGCATTGACTTTTAAAATTTGACAGACGGGCCAGGTCAGCACAAGATTTTTTGGGAATCGGCCCCCGCACCCTTCCCCCCTCTCTTCTCCTCCTTCCCCTCCCCTTGGAGGCCCCCTGAGTCAGGAGTTGCTACCGCTGGCGCAGCTCCGCGTGGCTCCAGTCCCACGTTGCCTCGGGAAGGGAAAGGCAAAAAGGAAGAGCTGCAGTGGTGTTTTGCAACGGGAGCAGCGGCACTGGAGGCTCAGGCTCAGCGGCTCCTGGTTTTGCCTTTTCCTTCCCAAGGCAACGTGGGACTGGAGCCGCACGGAGCTGCGCCGGCAGTAGCAACTCCTGACAGCCCCAGCCGGACCCCTGAGCGGAGCCCGGGCGAAACTGCCTGTTGCTGCTGCTGGAGCACCGCCGGGTCGCCTCCTCCAAGCAGCCTGCCTGCCCGCCGGGCTTCCCCTCTGCCGCGCGGCTCGGGGCCAGGCGCGAGCGCCCGCGAGTTAAAAGGAAGCCGAAAGTTGCTGGGAAGTTGCTCGGGTGCTGGGAGCAGGCTTTTAAAGTGCCGCCCGAGCAAAGTTTAAGCAGCCCGCCCGCCCGCCGGGCGGAACCCTTCCTGCTCCTCAGCGGGAATACGCTCCAGCCTGCAAACTTTGCCTTTGCAAAGCCCTGGAAGCCCCGGAAACCCGAGCAACTTCCCAGCAACTTTCAGCTTCGTTTTAACTCATGGGCGCTCGCGCCTGGTGGAGGGGAAGCCCGGAGCCTCCTCCAAGCAGCCTGCCCACCCGCCCGCTGGGCTTCCCTTCCGCCACGTGGCTTGGGGCCAGGTGCGAGCGCCCGCAAGTTAAAAGGAAGCCGAAAGTTGCTGGGAAGTTGCTCGGGTGCTGGGAGCAGGCTTTTAAAGTGCCGCCCGAGCAAAGTTTAAGCAGCCCACCCCGCCCGCTGGGTGAAACCCTTCCCGCTCCTCGGCGGGAAGACGCTCCAGCCTGCAAGCTTTGCCTTTGCAAAGTTTAAGCCTGGAAGCCCTGGAAAAAAAGGGGGATCAGCGGGGACTCACCTTTGGAGAGGTCGCACTCGAAGGTGATTTCAAACTCCCAGCCGAGGCCTTTGCAAATTTCTTTTCTTTCCTACCCCTAGATCGCTCCGCACTGTTTTGCAGCTTTGGGGGCCACGCGGCACAGGGCAATACGCCACGCCCAGCGATTTTTTTTCAGGGGCGGGCCGGATTGGACAGACCAATGGCAGTGATTTTTTTTCAGGGGCGGGCTGGATTGGACAGACTAATGGCAGTGATTTTTTTTTCAGGGGCGGGCCGGATTGGACAGACCAATGGCAGCGATTTTTTTTCAGGGGCATTGGACAGAACAACGGGCCGGATGTGGCCCGCGTGCCGTAGTTTGCCCACCCCTGCATTAGATCATCTTATTTTATCCTCACAACAACAGGCATATGGTGTCAGTGAATCTAAGAAAAATGGGACTCGTTCATAGTCACCCATAGTTCAATAACACTTCAACAACCATCTCTCCAGTCTCTGACCAACATATTTTTTTTAAAAAAAGCTCTTTTCCCCCCAAATGCATGTAATTTTTTTTTTCATATACCAATACTTCCTTATTTTTCTCCCTTAAGGCTTTTATTCGAAGTTTCATATTATATGAATAATATAATGAAGCAATATTCCTTTATTGCTTGCCCCAGGTCACTGTTACCTGCATGTGTGAGCGTGACTGTGTGTTATGTTTGTGTGTGTGTGTGGGTCATTTGTCAGAGTGGCTTTGATGTTGTTTTCCCATGCTCCTTTATCTAGTTCATTGTAATTGTAATTTCAATTATTTTAATCAGCAGATTTTTTTAAAAAAAATTGCAGATAACAAGCAGTGATCAATCGTAGTTTGTAGCTGGGAGAGGTGTTTTGAACTACAACAATCACTATCAATTATTTCTGACTGGAGGGTATGGGAATTGAAATATCCAGGAACCACAATTTTGCTTGTTCTGCTATTGATAGTGTGAGACTTCAGAAACACCTTAATGTGGAGGGAAACTTGAGAAAGTAACATGATTTGATGTTTCCAGTCAAGATTTGCATAACAAAGGAATGTCTTGGCATGAATCTACTTACTAATAACAAACACAGGCATTTCAAAGAAATGTAGCTTATCATTCAGGCACTCAGAATATTTAAATCAGGCAGGCTGATGCTCGAGATTTTGCCATGAAAAAAGGGCTGAAATATGAAGAACTCCTGTTCCATATACAGTAGTAGACCTATGTATTAAAAACGGATTTTCATCACTTGAACTGAAGAGCACCGCAAAAAAACCAGGTAAACTAAACGGCTGGTCCTACTCCTCTCCTGCCCAATTTCATTGTTATACTTCATTGGAGCATAACATATTTTTGGAATAAGTTTTAAGTTTAAAGAAGGAGGTGGCACAATCTTCTAGAGTGCTAGCTATGTGCATTATTTCCTGCCCATAAAAAAAATTGAAAATGCCATTTTGCTGTTATTTTATCATTTTACCTGGTATTCTGCGCTTATAATCATTTTCTTCCCTAAAGAGTTGGGCTATAATCCTGGAAAAGGTGATGTGTGTTAAATTGTTCTGACATTAATTGAGCTTTCGATAAGCATCATAAAGGTCTCCTTTTGCCTTTGCTTAGTAAAGGCATTGAAGTAAACTGACTTCAACTAGCAAAGGTTAACATTCACAAAACTAACTTGAAAACAGCATGTGAATGTTGCAAGTTATAGCACTCCTCTTCGAATGGCAGAATATAAAATGCAGAGATTAACAAATGAGTACAAACCTTTCCCCTGCCCCCTACCTCTTGTTCAGAAATCAAGATACAACAGATAAAAGTAACTTCTAGAAAAATTGCACCGTTTATCATCCCTGAAAAAGTTTCTCATTGAATTTAATGGATAGAAAGCTAGAGCCTTGGAAAGTGATAGCTATATAATCAAGAAGCAGGCTTTTGTGATATTCACAGTGTTACTGATCAAAATAGCCAAGATCAAGTCTTTTCCTTCATTCAACATATCTATCTGATGGGCTTTACTGTAGCACCAAGGGTTGTGTAGCACTCAGTGCGGAATTGAAGATGGTATGTTTAAAATTTTAAGTGAGATCCCTCCCCAACTACATAACCTATATTCACTTTCACAATCAAGATGATTTTTGGTTCAAGTTAGTGATGTGTGATCAGGGACAAACATATTTTATGTTTGCTCAAACACTGGAGAAACGTGAATTAAGATTGCAACTTTTATGGTATCCAACATCTCCAACAGCTGATTTTAAGGCTGGTGCTTTATTTTATGGATCTGATGTCCTTGAGCATGAGGCTGCCACTGGAACCTCATCTATCCTTTCAGCTTTGTCTACAGGATTCTTTCTAAGCTACCCAGAGAGACAGATCAGATAAGTGAATAGCTGAATTCCTCATTATTAATCTTAAATATTGGCAGTAATGTTCTAGAACAGGGGTGTCAAACTCAAGGACTGTGGGCCGGATCTGGCCCATGGGGTGCTTAGATCTGGCCCACAAGGTCACCCTGGAAACAGTGAAGGACCGGCCCACAGTGCCTCTGCCACTGAAAATGGAACTCGGCTCTCCTGAGCTCCATTTTCACTGGCAGAGGGATGCAGGAGACTGTCCCAGCTGAAAATGGAGCTCGTGAGCCTGTTTTCACTGACAGAGAACTCTGGCTACCATAGGCGCCACTGACATGAGTGACATCAAGCTGGTGATGCCCACCCTGGCCACACACACACCACCCCTCCTGAGGTCAACACAACCGTGATGTGGCCCTAGGGGTGGGATTCAAATTTTTTAACAACCGGTTCTGTAGGTGTGGCTTAGTTGGTGGGCGTGGCTTGGTGGTCATGTGACTGGCTGGGTGTGGCCAACTCAACATCACTCACATTGTGGCACGCATTTCCTCGCCTGGCCTCTCATGACTATGGAGATGCTGCAACAGTCATAAGTATGAAAAATGGTCACAAGTCACTTTTTTCAGTGCCATTATAACTTTGAATGGTCACTCCACACAAGCAAAGTACCAGCAAAGGAGAGAAAAAAAAAAACTCCAGAGAAGTTTCTGAGATAGGAAGTCCAGTCCTACCAAGAATGTAATAAGGGTTAATGGAGAAGCAGTTTCTGTAAGCAACACCAGAATGTTTCCTTCCTGCCTTCCTTACAGGGTTAGGCCAGTAATTTCTTCTGACAACTGGTTCTCCGAACTGCTTAGAATGTTAACAGCCAGTTCTAGCGAATAGGTGCGAACCTGTAGAATCCCACCCCTGTGTGGTCCTCAATGAAATTGAGTTCATTTGCCATCAAGCATGTATTGACTCTTAGCAGCCACATACAGTATATAGATTGCTTTTCCAGGATGGCTTCTTCCGAACCTGATCCTTCAGGTCTTCCAATGGTGCACCCATTGCCACTATAATTGAGTAATTGCTGCTCTTCCTCTTCTTTTTCCTTCCACTTTTCACAGCATTATACACCTCTGCAGAGAACTAGATCTTCACATTATGTATATAAAATATGATCATTTAAGCCTGATTCTTTGAGCGTTCAGTGAAAACTCTGGATTGATTTGTTCATTATTATTTTTTTGCTGTCCATGGTAATTTCAGGAGCTTTCTCCTTTGCTTTTGTATTGTATCACAGAGAATATCATTGGGTGCCCCAATCTGATCTTTGTAGGTATAGGCATATCTCACCATTTAAATATCTTTTCAAAGGTCTTCTGCCAAGTGCTAGTCTCTGGTACATTTCTTGACAGATGATTCCTTCACTGTTGATAGTTGAAGAGAAGTATCTTCATTGTCAGTTCTAAAGCAGGTTACTGTCCTTGTAGTCATTAGTTTGGTCTTCTTTATATTTAATCTTAGTTCAATTTTTTTATTCTGGTCCCTGACTTTCATTATTAGAGCTTGCAGATCATTTGCATGTGGAACTTCGACTCTCAGTGTGGTGTTATCACTGTAGCTTGGGTTATTAAAGTTTTTTCCTCTAATTTTAAATCATGTTAATCAATTTCTAATTCACCTTCCCTCAAAATGTATATAGATTGAATAAATAAAGGGTGAATATATAGCATTGTCATCCTTTTGTCAACTTTGAGTTAGTCTATTTCACCATTTGTCCACATTGTGACTTCCTGAACTATATACACTACAAATACTTTTCACAATGACAATGACATTCTTTGAGATTCCCATTTTTCTAAAGACATTCCACAGATTGCCCTGATACAAGCAAAAGCCCTTACAAACTGGCTTTGTCAATTATCCAGTGTGGATCAACAATTATGTCTCACATTCCTCAGTCCTTGTATAATCCTTGTATAATCTATTATCAAGCCTCTGACATATGCCTTCATTGTATCCCATACATTCTGAATTGATGTATCTTCTTTTTTGTTTTCTCTAAAGAAAAAAGCCAATTCTTTCTCCATCCACTGTGTGAAGTCTTTTTTCTTTAAAATAGTATTATTTAGCATCCATCTAGATCATCTTTTTTGTCCTTTCCATTTAGTTGTCATTGGATTGTGATCTGCCCAAGTACTTGTTTCAATATTTATTTCTTGAATGTTAGATATTAATTCTAAACCATCTTGAATATCTGACATCTCTCCCTTCTCTCTCTCCCTCTCTCTCTCCCCCCTTCCTTCCCCCTCTCTCTTTCTGCTTCCCTCCCTCCCTCTTCTCATGTATGATTGTAATCTGTATTGGATGGTCCTATGTAGTATTTTGCTAGAATGTGAAATTAAATTATTGTATGATGTTTTGCACACTCTGTTTTGTCTTATTACTTTGGTATTAGTATATAGATTGGCCTCTTCCAATGTGTTAGGCTAACCCAGATTTGCTGGGACAGCTTAGTTAGAACTTTTACAGATTCTTCTTCTTTGGCGTGGCTTCCTATTATTTGTAGATATTCCATCAATTCATATTCTCAATTGTTAATGATTGAAGAGTTGATTTAACTTCATCACTTGTACTAGAGGTTCTTCTAAGTAGGGAATATATTTTCATTTATCTTGGTTATTGACATCATTACTATACATAGCAATTCGAGGTTAACATTTCCTTTTGAGTCTTTTGGAACATTTTTCTTTTCCCCCCATATTTCTTTCTCTCTTTGATGCCTTATAATATTGATTCTTGTCTCTCATAACAGCTTTTTGAAATTCTTTTTAAAGTTCCTTCCTGAGATCTTTGTCTTTCTTGATTTGCATTCTCTTATCTTTTTAGCAATTTCCATGGTAGGTTTTCAGATTCAGTTTGGTTCCTTCTTGTCTTGATTTTTGGCAATATCTTTTCATTATTGTCCTTAACAATGTCTTTAAATTGATCCCACAGTTCTTCTGCTTCCCATCAATGAGCTTCAAGTGATTCTAACTGGGAATTAGGTCACTGAAATCTAGCAGTACAGCCTTTAGCGTGTTGGCTGGGGAATCTGGCAGTTACAGCCCCAATAGTTCTGGAGAATGCCAGATAAAGAAGAATATAACGGATCCAACTGTTTATGTCATACTCAACTGTAGATCTTTTTATGCTTCCCTACATCATAACAGCAATAACTAGGATTAAATCAAGTCCCTATAGTTTATTTCTGATTACCTCCTATCGGTATAGTTACTGATGGCTAAGAACCCAGCAACTCAATATTTCAAGATTTGTTCATTGATTAGGAAACAAGGAGCTAATCCAGAAAAGGATACAATCTGTATTTTATGCACTCTAGACAGACAAGCATTGCAATTCTCTCCAAACAATTAAACTCACTCTCTCTCTCTCTCTCTCTCTCTCTCTCTCTCTCTCTCTCTCTCCTGATGTCATATCTTGTCTACATTTTAACTAATGAAAGCAATGTAATGCCTTTATTTTTAAATGTTTTTTCCAGAACAGTTCTTCATTTTCATATTCAAACGTCACACTGAATTTAATAGGATTACTCCCAGCTATGGAACCACATGTTAATTATCATTATTCTTGGAAACTGATTTACTCTTCTAGGCTAATTTATCTGACTTAACCAGAATAAAAAGTCACTCCATAAACTGTAGTTCTTATCAATCCAAAAGTCATCCATTGCTTGAGAAACCTGCTTGTTTTTGTATCTTATTTCATAAATTTATTTATATGTGTGTGTGTGTGTATATATATATATATATATATATATATATATATATATATATATATATATATATGATATGTACATATATATATATGTATATGTATGCACACATACATATATATGTATATGTATGCATATGTATACACACACACACACACACACACACACACACCCTTTATTATTTTTATGAATAAGTCAAGGCAGTGAACATATCCAATATACCTTCCTCCTCCTATTTTTCCCACATAATATTTCTGTGAGGATTGACATAAGTATCAGAAGCCTGAAAGTTTCTTGAAGTAAAATCACAGTTAATGAATCTTAAAAGTGAATCTTCTTAATTAATTTATAATGTAGACTATTCATGTTGCAATGGATCACTTAAGAAAAGCAAAATTCTCACTCCTGGTAAAAATTTACTTCTTACATCATTGTATTTCTAGTCCACTTTTTAAAAAGTGGTTGATTTTGCAGGATTACGTTTATTTTGAAACTTCTCAATACTTCCTGAGATTTCCAGCAGAAGATGCTTGATCAAAATTTTTATCAGTAAAAGAAAGAAAAGGTTTATGCAGATACAACAGAACAACACTCAATATTCAATAGATATCTGGATGACTTGTCTTATCTCTTTTAATCATATTCCAGTAGTCTATAATATGGCAATAATTTAGATTCAATATTTCATTCATCTCTCCCAGTCTTAAGTGGTTTAATGTTATGTCACGGTTAACACAATGGAACATTTTTACACCTAGATTTTTTTTTAAAATTCTTTACTAGTATTTTTGAATCTGCAAATTAATTTAGATTTCTTTACAGTATATTGATTTTCCTGATATTATAACAAGTTTAAAGTTATTTTAAAAATATATTTAGCTAAATGCCCCAAATTTAAGAGTAAGGACCATATTTTTGCCTTCTATATTTAATTTTTGGAAATGACTGTATATAATGCTATACTTTACAGTTCTGTTACTAAAAAAGTAATTTAAAACTTCAAAAATAAAGCTCAAGAAGAAAAGCAAGGAATTCTAAAGATTCATAATTATTGGTACTTATTTGTGTTTCGGATGAATTATATAACCAATCCATCATTTTCCAAAAATATAGCGAAAGTTAAATACTTGCAGAGTTTTGTTCAGAAATAGTCCTTTCCATATATTTGCTTCTGATATATTCAGAAAGTATCTAGATAGGAAAATTTAAAATACTTTTACAAAAATAGATTACATTTAATTATTTTTCTGACCAAGAAAAACTATGTTTATTTTTGGAATTAATTCCAAACTCATCCAGATATCTATTTTACCTATGATATATTTGAATTATCCAGTCTTTAATCTCCCTTCAATTCACAGTGAAAGAAGTTTCAGTTTCAAGTATGTTCAGTAATGCATTCTTTTTTGTCTATCCATAGGCTTTTGCTAAAGGCCAGTTAGCCTGATGTGAAACCATGTACAAAGACATTGCAATTGCAGAAACCTGTAATTAAAGAAGAAATACAATTATGCAATTTATGTTAATGTATTCAATCATGAAACATTGATTTTTTTTTACAGTACACACACACACACACACACACACATACATACATATATACATATACATATACATATACATATACATATATATATATACATGCCCAAAACACATTTTTGGAGTTTTTAATCTCTTGGCGCATTTTCTGAAAATATAATTACAACTTTGGAGAAATGCAAAGAGTAAAGTATCATGTTAATTAAAAATGTACTACTGCACACATAAAGAATTGCAATGGTAATGGGAAAATATTTCAAAATATAGCAAGGAATTTTCAACTGTAAACTCATACACTTGATCAATTCATTTTCGGTCAGCTTGACATAAATGTGTATCAATGCACTGCATATTCCTCCTAGTTTGTGAGATGTAGGTAACCTTATACTGGCTTGCAAAACATTTTCTAGATTAGAGACATTTATGGCTAAATCTAAATCTTGGCGTTTCCTCCAAGGTCTAGGGGAAGACTAGATAACCACACTTTAGAAATTTGATATGACACCAGGTTTTTGTTGTTTTTAATATTTTAGTCCATTTGGTTTTATAGTTTTAATGGGATTGTATGTATCTTAAGTCTTTGATTGGGAGCTGCCTAGAGATGGTTAAAAAATGGGAGCCTCTCCCCCTCCTCCTCCCCCAAATCAAATTTTGTGCTGCTCATCTCACAGATGCATATATGCATAGATACATGCTGAAACTAACTGGTATATCCTTATTGTTGGCAGAGAATGCTGTATGTGCAATGATTGAGGTTATCTTTTCTAGCTTAAAAAGAAAAGCATTGGATGAAACTCTCAAATAAGCCAAACAATATTGGCTTATTGGCTGAAGTCAGTATTGATAGGCCTACTTGGTGCTTGCTACTTTTTATTCCTTTTCTGCAGTCAGATATTAATGGTGAAGCTTGAGCATTTCTTCTGGCCAAACATCAAGCAAATGGAATGAAGCAGTATTGAGGGTCACTAATTATGTATTTCTTTGAGCTTCAACCCTGTGGCTGTCCACTTGATTGGAAAATTGTACTCCAACCATCAGGATGGATCCCAATCTAATGTTCTTCTTTCTTTTGTCATAATACTTTTATAACTGCAGAGTAAAACTCAGAATTCTTACTCTGGATGCTATTGATAGCTTGATGTTCTTGTTGTTTAATAAACATGTTATATTTCAACTACTTATCATTTTAAATGTCAATATCACATATTTCCAGAAATTATGTATGCCATAGTTCTAATGATTGGAGAATGTGGGTCATGAAAGTCAAGGCAATTTCCCATCTAGTCATTCATGTACAAAATTCATTTAACATGAATCACCCATTGTAGAAATTTAATCCATCATTTGACCTGAACAACATTCCAAACCACATTCAATATCATAAAACCTTGTAAAAAATTCAACATCATATTAGAGGAGAAGTTAATATAAGTCCTTTCAGAACAGACAAGTAGGCCAGATGGGACATTAAAGAAAACGCTATTGTAGGAGATCGCTTAATAAAGGTTGAATTTACAACCCGAAAATTAATTGTGTCTTCAAAAGAGATTCAAAACTGAATGTTGTTCAGATTAAAGAAGAGAGAGATGTTACAAAAAATAATAATAATAATAAGATCACGATGTAAAATAGCTTTCTTAAAAGTTTTCATTAAAGATAGTCATCCATGTCAATTTTCTAATTAACTTCAATTTAATTTTCTCATCCTAAATTTTAAAAAAGGATGCTTAATTGCTACAGAAAAGGGTAATCATTTTATGCAGTTGCTGATGAATCTAAATAATCTATCTGAACTAGAATAAGTACATTTATTTCCAAAGTATGGATATTATGTGGTCAATGCAACAAAAACAATACAGATATTATACTACGAGTGACTGAAGCAGTGAGTAGCAGTGATTTTAGATTTAAGTAGATTGATAGTAGATTTGCTCAAGATATAACTTCAATGTCTGGAATTTTATCTAGCCATCTGATGATTGATATTCTGCAAAGATAAGTCATGTGGAATTGGTTGAGCAATCTAGCATGTACATTTGTCCACAATCTAGTACATTTGTCCACATTTTAAAGCATATGGAAAGGTAGTGAGTACCACGGCTTTGTAAACCGTCAATTTATTGCTGGAGTAATTCCTTGACATTCCCACACAGTGGAGTGCAATATGCCAAAAATAGTTTGTCTTTGCTATTCTGAAGTTAACGTCTATATCAATAGTCACTATTTGGGAGAGAGTGCTACCAAAGTAACTGAATGGTCCACCTCCTGGAGTTTTTATCCTTTGATTGTGTTTTGGAATTCTATGCATGGTGCATGAGAAGACAGCTGGTGCATGACTTTGCCTTTTGAATATGGATGGTGAGTCCAAAGCTGTCACAAACCATAAAGAATTTGTAACAGCTTTGGACAAATTCAGGGCACAGTCAGTAGCAAAGGAAAAGTCTCTAGAACAGTTGTCTTCACTTTAGTAATAGTTTCTCCTCAAATTGAAGAACTTCCCATCCACTCTGTACTTAAGGGTGATTCCTGCATCGCTTTCCTTGAAGGCATCATTCAGCACGACAGTAAACATCTATATATACTGCATAATAATTAAAATAAATTGGATGAGCCAGATGTACTCAATTAAATGTTAGAAATGTCAGTATCTTTCATGGTGAGAATGCCTACTGGCAAAAACACACACAACTAGATTAATAAAATTATTTTAGAAATATTGGTCTATGAACTGTCATATTCATTGTTCTTAATTATGTGGATACCTTTCTTATCCAACAAGAGAATAACACTGAGGCAGCAGGATAATGTTATACTATATGAAAAGCAAATTTATTCCAAGGATAAACAACCAGAGGATAAATATTTGATTTTGATTTTGTGATAAAATTTACACTTCGTTTCAGAACAACAAATAAGAAATAAATAAGGATAAATAGGCAATTGGCAGCATGTAAAGGGTTGTGATCAATATTATAAAACACTAGATACATTTTACTGATTTCTAAAATTAGAATTAATGAAATATAGACAAACATTTGATTGTGTTTTAATTATCTATAGATATTTAACAAGAAAAAAAATACTGTATTATTTATGATTTGCATATGTATAACAGAGATATATGTAGATATAGATTTAAATGGGTAAGTATCATTTGTCTAGTAATGACTTATTGTAGTTTGTTTAATAACTCAGGAAGGTTATAAATCTCCCCTGAAGAGCACAAAGAAGAAACAAAACAACTTTGAAGGGATAAGAAGGGAGAATTAAGGCAAAATAACAGCAATTAAACCCAGTTCCCTACATTCTGCTGGGGTACTTCATTGGGAGCAGAGGTATTAGATGAATGAAGAATGCCAGGACTATATGCCAAGAGCCTCTGCTATTGAAGAATGCCAGGACTATATGCCAAGAGCCTATTTTTGGGGGTGGTTGGGATGACCCTCCCATCTTGAATGACTATTCAAGATGGGAGGGTCATCCCAACCACCCCAAAAAATAAGCAGGCATTTAAGTTGAGCAGTAGTAATATAGGAAGATATGAGAGGCAGATAATCACTTCAGTGACAAAGGGAAAGGTATAATTTCATTATTTTTTTCTTATATGTACCCATTTCATGTATTCATAAGTATGTTTATACTTATACCTGTTATCTTATAATCGCTTGACAAAATAAAATCAATAAAAAATAAATAAATAAAAAGGCAATAGTAAACCCAGAAAACCACACAGACAAAAATAATAAAAGATTGGTGATACAGTGCCAGATGAAGGAGCATTCAAATCAGATGACACTTAACATGTTACTGAGGACAGCTTAAGACTATTCACAGTAGCAATAGCAATAGCACTTAGACTTATATATCGCTTTATAGTGATTTATAGCACTCTAAGTGGTTTACAAAGTCAGCATATGGAAAGCTGAGTCAACCATGAAGCAGTCAGGATCGAATGTTTGGCAGTCAGCAGAATTAACCTGCAATACTGCATTCTAACCACTGCGCCACCACAGCACCACAGTACTAGTGGTATTGATGACACAATTACATTAAAGTCTCCAGAACATTTAGTTGCTGAAGTTGACATGCAGCAAAGCAAACAAACAAACATTAAAAAATTCCTCAAGCCGAATGGGGAGAGTTCAGTAGAGTGAAAGCTGAAATTAATTCATTATATACTGATGTTTTAGGCATTAACAAATTGATATGGACTGGAATATGAAAAACATAAAGGAAGTGACACTGCTTTCACAGTTAGGTTATAGCGAGAACAGCTACAATGCAATCAGTAATAGCATAATATCAGTTAGGCTTCAGGGACAATACTTTAATATGAACATCCAAGTTTATGCTTCAGCCACTGATGCAAAAGAAGAGAAGCTTGGTGAGTTTTGTGACCAAGTTTCATTTGATATACACAAACATGCAAGCAAGGAAACAATGACAGCATGAGCAAAACACTTTGGATAAGCTATAGAATTAGATAAATGGGACCGTGTTTCTCACAAAATAAGACCGGGCCTTATTTTTTTTTGACCCCTGAAAAAAATGGCTAGGCTGTCTTTTCGGGGGTGACTTAATTCCCCTCCTTGCATCCTCGGGAGGGCGAGTGGCGATGGCTTGGATGTTGACTTCGGCGTTGCTGGGACACTTTGTATTGGGAGACCTTCCACCACCGTTGCTTTCCCTTCTCCCTGTGCTGTCACAGCGTTTAGAGCAATGCCGCAGCGTTTGGCGCAGCCACGCGTGGCCAGCCAGGGCTCCTCCCTGAAACCGGAGCCCAGCAGAGACACTCAGCTTCAGGTGCTCCTGACGCCGCCTTCCCTTCGCCTTCGAAAGCAAAGCCAATTCTTTTAAAAATGACACCCTACTATCGGTACGACAAAGCCTCCCCTGCCCGAGAGGGCAGCCCAACCCCACGTGGGGAGACGAATCTCCCGGGGCTGCAGTGCAGGATCGGCCCACCCCAGGAAAAGTGCCCAGCCGCCATCCCTGCCTGGCACCGGGCAGAGTGCGAAAAGCTTCGCCTGGGGTGCCCAGCGCAGCTGACAGGCGGACCCTCCTGCCCGGCGGTGGAGCTCTCACCAAGACAGCGAGCGCCTCCCCACTGCGCCCTCCACTCATCCTGCCAGGACCGTGCCAGAGCCATGCGGGCTGGGCAAAGCCAGGAAAGCAAGTCACAGGTGCGCGCCCACCTGCCAAGCAAAAGAGCTGGGCCACCCCGAGCTTGGCTTCCTTCCCAAGTCCCTCCAGCCAGAACTCGAAGGGGCCACCGGGAGAGGCCGCCCGAGGCAGTGATAGTGCCCACCCATCTGTGGAGAGGGAGGCAAGGCGACGGCCTGTGCCACATCCTCCTCCGAGCTTAGCCCCACCAAGTGAGCACCTCTGCCCGATGCCCGTGCCGCTGCAGCGTTTGGAGCTGCCGGTGCATTTGGAGATGTGTGGGGATGGGGACAGGCTGGGTGAGGGGTGAAAAGGACAGGCAGCTTCAGGCCCTCTCCACCGGATCTGCCGGCCAGGGAAGCAGCACTGCCGTCGCCTCGCCTCCCTGTCCACAGATGGGTAGGTGCTATCACTGCCTCGGACAGCCTCTCCTGGTGGCCCCTTTGGGTTCGGGCTGGAGGGACTTGGGAAGGAAGCCAAGCTCAGGTCAGCCCTGTTCTTTCACTTGGCAGGCGGGCGCACATCCGCGGCTTGCTTTCCCGGCTCTGCCCAACCCGCACGGCTCTGGCACGGCCCTGGCAGGATGAACGGAGGGCCCGGCGGGGAGGCACTCACTGTCTTGGTGAGAGCTCCATCGCCGGGCAGGAGGGCCCAACTGTCAGCTGCGCTGGGCGCCCCAGGTGAAGCTCTTCGCGCTCTGCCCAGCACCAGGCAGGGATGACAGCTGGGCGCTTCTCCCGGGGTGGGCCAATCCCGGGAGATTCGCCTCCCCATGTGGGGTTGGGCTGCCCTCTCGGGCAGGGGAGGCTTTGTTGTAGCGGTAGTAGGGTGTCATTTTTAAAAGAATTGGCTTTGCCTTTGAAGGCGAAGGGAAGGCGGTGACAGGAGCACCTGAAGCCGAGTGTCTCTGCCAGGCTCCGGTTGCAGGGAGGAGCCCTGGCTGGCCATGCATGGCTGCACCAAATGCCCCGATGTTGCTCTAAATGCCGCAGCAGCATGGGGAGAAGGGAAAGCAATGGTGACGGAAGGTCTCCCGATATGAAGTGTCCCACCAACGCTGAAGTCAACGCAGGCAGCACCATATCCGGGTATGCAACAAAAGTACTTCCTAACGGAAAGGCCCCACCTGCCATTCCCCCCATTTCGCATGTTTAATATAGGCCTTAATTTGGGGGGAGGGGCTTAATTTGATTTTATGCCTATAAAACATGCTGGGACTTCCTATTGGGGGAGGCCGTATTGTTGGAGAAACATGGTAGATGCTATGGGATAGGAATTATAAATTAACAATATTGACAGCATATAAAGAAAACTTATACAAGATGTTTTATAGATGGCACTTTGCACCAGCAAAATTAGCTAAGATGTTCAAAGATAAATCAGCCAAATGCTGGAAGTGCCACCAGACACCTGGAACATACTAACATATGTGGTGGTCATGCATAGAAGTTAAAAGATATTGGACAAAAATACACAGATGGTTGGGAAAAAAGATAAAGCAACATATAGATTTGAAACCTGAAATATTTTTATTAGGAATGGTACCTGAAGGTTACAGTAAAGAAAAAACGTATTTAATTATACATGTTATACAATTATACAGCAGCTAGAATTGTATTTGCTCAGAATTAAAAAAAAGTGATAAGATACCAAAGAGGAAAAAATAATTGAGAAAATATTGGAATGTGAATGTATGATGGGTGATTCATGTTAAATGAATTTTGTACATGAACGACTAGATGGGAAATTTCTAAATGTGCTGTATAAATTTCATTGAACAGGGGAAATTATTACTGAAAAGGCTTCCTTGAAAGTCTTATAAAAATCAAGCAAAATGATTTTGGGCTCAACTTAATGACTCTCACTGGAATTGTACAGAATTCCTTTTGCATCTATTTCAATAAGTCATCAAAAGCTGTCTATAATTCAAAGCTGACATGACATTCTAAAATTGTAACACAGAAATAGTATATCCTCCAAGTTGTGCTGGTGGGATTATAAACAAATTAGAACACGTTATCGTCTTTAGAATGAGGCCTCGCCCAATTAACTAGTCCTTTTGATTGATTTTTTTTTTAAGAAATTGAAAAAAAATCATCCAACAGTTGCTTATACTGAATATTGCAGTTAGTTTATTGTCCATATTTTTTTTTTCCTGAGGCACATACATTGATGTAACATAGGAAATTGATTCAGTTCCTGCTGTTAGCTATTATTACAAGGAAAGAAAAAAATTAAAATGCATCCTTCATTGACTCGGTGGTAGCGATACATGTAGGAAATTGTTTTGGTTGATATATTAACAACAAAAAGGTTTAAATCCTACAAGGAAGAATAAAATTAGCCAACCCTAGTTACATGTTCACTAAATTATTTTACTTTTACAACAAATTATATTTTTCTCTAATATAATTTTATATAGAAAAAATGAAAGTTGATGTTTAAATTCTTTTATCCATCTTTCAGATAAATAAATAGCCAAGGTAGCATCAGATAGCAGTTAATATGTTGCTCTGGGACTGGAGAGACTCAAAATGGAAATTTAGAGGAGCATGTTTGAACTAGTCACTCTCTTTCTCCTCACCAACCTCATTGCTGCATTCATTTTTTTTTTAAAAAAAACCAAATAATGGTAAACTGTACTACTTGTAAATAAAATGTGAACTTTAGAAACATATACCTCCAGAGGCATATCAAATTTTATGAAGATTCAATGAATTTTGCCCCAAATATTGCAGCTTTTTTTTTTTAAGAACCTGGGATTTAAGTGAACTGAAGTGGGAAGAGAAAACATATTTATATACACTTTGCACAATTTAACTTCAAGGTAAAACTACTCTAGCCAGGTGTGTTGTTTTGTTGTATTTCTGCAATTTACTAGGCAACTCCATCAACTCCTGCTATGTTGCTTTTCAATGCTTTGAAAGAACTTCTGATTCTGTCGCAATCAACAAAAAGCACTTTCCATCAGCCTCAGCTAGTCCTCAACATACACTGTGAAAATTTTCTTGTAATAATGTGTGTTTCTGCAGTCCTGTGGAGTTTGGATGGGTTATTTTCTGCATTAACTGGAAAGTTTATCTTCTGCTACCTCACATTAGATAAACCACTCTGAAATGTTATAATAAACAATCTCACTGGTGAATTTACCTTTAATTTTTTAATAGTAATTTTATTAAGAATTACAATTGTAAGAATTGCAATTACAATTCTAATTAGGATTAGAATGTAATTAGAATTACACTCTTGAGAAAATGCAAAAAGTGTCCCATTACTGGAGGCTTTTGAAAAGAGATTGCGCAGCCATTTATCAGAAATAGGATAGTTGTCCTGTGAGAGCAGGACGTTGGACTACAGAAGTGGTATTCAGAAGGTTCTAACCAGTTCTGGAGAACCGGTAGTGGAAATTTTGAGTAGTTCAGAATACCACCTCTCACTGGTCCCGGCCCCATCTATTGTCTGCTTCTCAAGTCCCAGCTGATGGGTCTTCTTTTGTTGCCCTGCACAGGAAAACGGAGCTGGAAATCAGGTTAGTGTGGTGGGGACAGCATGGAGATTTTACAGTATCCTTCCTCTGGAGTGGGGCAGGAATGGAGATTTTGCAGTATCCTTCCCCTGTCATGCCCACCAAGCTATGCCCACACAACTGGTAATAAAAAAAAATTGAATTCCACCACTGTTGGACTAAATAACCTCTAAGGTTCCTTCCAACTGTTACTGTTACTGAATGAGCAGAAAGAAAGAAAATAGAAGTGCACAAAAGAAATAGAAACAAAAAGAGAAAGTGCAGAGAAGAGCAACCAGGATAATTAGGGGGCTGGAGACTAAAACATATGAAGAACGGTTACAGGAACTGGGCATGGCTAGTCTAGTGAAGAAAAGGACCAGGGGAGACATGATAACAGTGTTCCAATATTTGAGGGGTTGCCACAGAGAGGAAGGGGTCAAGCTATTTTCTAAGGCACCCGAAGGCCAGACAAGGAATAATGGATGGAAACTGAACAAGGAGAGATCCAACCTAGAAATAAGAAGAAATTTTCTGACAGCGAGAACAATTAACCAATGGAACAGCTTGCCTTCAGAAGTTGTGGGAGCTTCATAACTTGAGGCTTTCAAGAGGAGATTGAACTGCCGTTTGTCAGAAATGGTGTAGGGCAGAGGTGGTATTCAGCAGGTTCTGACCAGTTCTGGAGAACTGTTAGTGGAAATTTTGAGTAGTTCGGAGAACTGGCAAATACCACCTCTGACTGGAGATTTTACAGCATCCCTCCCCTGCCACGCCCACCAAAACATGCCCACAGAACCAGTAGTTAAAAAATGTGAATCCCACCACTGGTGTGGGGTCTCCTGCTTGACTGGAGGGGCTTGGACTAGATGACCTACAAGGTCCCTTCCAACTCTTTTAATCTGTTGAGAGAGAGAGAGAGAGAGGGAGAGAGGGGGAGAGGAGAGGGAGAGTGGGGGAATACATGCATGCAGGAACTATGGCCCTTTTATGACTTGGGGACTTCAACTCCCAGCATTGCTGACTCAGGAATTGTGGCAGTTGAATCCACGGATCATATAAGGCCATAGTTTCTCACCTTGGCTGTAAATAGAGTTAAGGATTTATTTTGTGTCCCTCTTTCTATGCTTAGCCTAATTTCTATTTGCCTAATTGCTAATTTCAGGTCCTGCTTTCTGTCTTCCTGCCCAGGCATACAGTACATATACAGAGGACCTGTTCTTGGACTTTCCTGATGATAGGATGAAGTTAATTAGGTTCCAGGCTTTGACTATTTTTTTCATGTGTCTTCTAAAAATAAATCTCCTTTCTGTTATAAATCCTGCTTCACTAATCATTACTCAAGTCTGATTCCTGCTCTCAGAAAGCTCCCAGGGACACTAAGAATGTTTAAACCGCCAACAAATATTTCAAGCTCCCTTTCCATAAAGGGGATATTAGTGAGCTGAATTTTATTGATGTGTAGCTGGAACAGTGGCAGTATATAACATTTTCAGATGATGAAAAAAATGGCAGTTTTACCAAGGTCCTAGAGGTCAGATTCTGAAGAAGAAAATTCCAAACTTTAAAAAGAGCTAGCTGGTGTCTTTATCCAAAAACTTTACTTTTTATTTTCATCTGAGATCTTTTTTTTAAAGTAATTTTAATTTAAAAAAAAACTATAATTGGAAAGATAATGCAAACTTTAAAAAAGGACAAAATAAAAAATAAAGTAAAAATAAGAATATAGTAAAAAAAAAAAGAAAAATATATAAATAAATTATTTCCCCTTTCATCACAAGTTATAATAACCACAACAAGATTATATCAATGAAATTAGAAAGATGTGACATTACCTACCATGGAGGAATAGATCCTGAAAATGATGGAACTGTTTGCAAACCGCTTGCAAATTCAGATAATGCACTGGGGTTTGCAAAAATATTTTTTGTCTGCATCTCTCTCTGTTTTTTAATTCAGCAATTTGGCCTGCACAGGGACAAAATTGAATGTATTTAAAAACATTGGATTTTTTGTTTAATATTGGGTTGGCAGGAACCACAATCACATGGCCTTTTCTAGGTAGCCAAAGTTTCAGCCCCCAGAAATGTAATCATTTCCTTTAAATAAGCAAATCTGGATTATTTCATTACACAAAACCCAACTGCATAGTAATTTAGGCTTAATCAACAGGAATAATGGATTCTGGGGATTATAAAAGAAAACATTTTCTGTTTTCTCTCTTCAGAGGTTTGCAGAATATATGGCCACAACCTTTTCTTGTTCGTACACATTAAAAAGTTAATTACTTTTCAAACTACAGGTAGTCCTTGACTTACAACAGTTCATTTAGTGACCGTTCAAGTTACAATGGCACTGAAAAAAGTGACTTATGACCGTTTTTCACAGTTACAACTTTTGTAGTATACTCATGGTCATGTGATCAAAATTCAGATGCTTGGCAACTGATTCATACTTATGACCATTGCTGTATCCTGGGGCCACGTGATCACGTTTTGTGACTTTCTGGCAAGCTGGGGAAGCCAGATTAATTTAACAATCAGGTTACTAACTCATCAATGGCAGTGATTCACTTAGCAACTGGGGTAAGAAATGTTGTAAAATGGGGCAAAATTCAATTAACCAATTCTCACTTAACAACATAAATTTTGGCCTCAATTGTGGTCATAAGTTGAGAATTACCTGTAGTAATATTCATTCTCTCTGTCTCTGTCTCTCTCACTCCCACTCTCTCTTTCTCTCCCCCCCCCCCAAGAAACATTTAGAGGTGTCATTAAATTAATTTACCTACAATATTTATTCCTACTCAAGGGACATACCCACCAAATGTGCTAACTTTAAAAAAGTAAAATATGGTCATGAACTATACAGAAACCCTGACTAGTTACACTCAGCTTTGCCCTATTGTTCTTTCTCTTGATGTTCTCCAATACTGTTGCTGCTTACTTTTCATGTCTAACTTCCAACTGCCTCAGTGGTGGGATTCAAAATTTTTACTACCGGTTTTGTGGGCCTGGCAGGGGAAGGATACTGTAAAATCTCCAGTCAGAGGAAGTATTTGCCGGTTCTCTGAGCTACTCAAAATTTCCCCTACCAGTTCTCCAGAACTGGTCAGAACCTGCTGAATACTGCCTCCCTTATTTCTACATCCTAGACTTTTACATTGTCACTCATTTGTATTTCCACACAGTGGCTCCTCATCCTCCTGTCCCTATTTTGGCATTTATGCTCCTCACCTATGAAACTGTGAGAGGGATCTTGGAGTCTTAGTGGACAACCAGCTAAATATGAGCCAGCAGTGTGCAGCAGCAGCCAAAAAAGCTTATGCAATCCTAAATTGTATTAACAGAGGGATACAATCAAGATCAAGGGAAGTACTAATACCACTCTATAAAGCCTTCGTAAGACCACACCTACAGTACTGCATCCAGTTTTGGTCACCACACTATAAAAAAGATGTTGAGACTCTAGAAAAAGTACAGAGAAGAGCAACCAGGATGATTAGGGGACTGGAGGCTAAAACATACAATGAACGGTTGCAGGAACTGGACTTGGCTAGTCTAGTAAAGAGAAGGACCAGGGGAGACATGATAGCGGTCTTCCAATATTTGAGCGGCTGCCGCAGGGAGGAAGGGGTCAAGCTATTTTCTAAAGCACCTGTAGGCCAGACAAGGAATAATGGATGGAAACTGAACAAGGAGAGATTTAACCTGGAAATAAAGAGAAACTTTCTGACAGTGAGAACAATCAACCAATGGAACAGCTTGCCTTCAGAAGTTGTGGGAGCACCATCACTTGAGACTTTCAAGAAGAGATTGTACTGCCATTTGTCAGAAATGGTGTAGGGTCTACTGCTTGGGCAAGAGGTTGGACTAGATGACCTTCAAGGTTCCTTGATTATCTGTTAACTGAAATATATTGCCTAAAACAGTTCTGAGATGGCTATGGGAATAAATACTAATATTCCTCAGGGAATATAATATTATTGCAATATTTAGCTGCTTGGTATAATGATCTCTCCAGGAAAAGTATAAATCAGATTTCCCTTGGAACCTTTCCTATATAGAGTAATCATGTTATGTTAGTTCTCTGGGAGTGCAGATAACTAACAATCTGAACTGCTCTCTCCACACATCATTCTTAGTGAGCTGTGCCTGCAAACCAGTGCCTGCATTTCTTGTATGAACAGAACACATCTTTCTCCTTTTGTCCTGGCCACTTTTTATAGAGCACGATTGACAGCGTTTTAACAAAATGCATCACTGTTGGTTTGGTGGTAGCAGTGCCTCAGATAGAAAGTCCATATAGAGAGTGGTAAGGACAGCTGAGAAGATTATAGGAAGCTTGCTTCCTGTCATTCAGGATACTGCTTATAAGTGCTATATGCTTAGAGCTCAAAGCATTGTTAGAGACCCCACATACCCACTTCATGGTCTGTTTCTGTTGCTTCCCTCTGGGAGGAGGTTTCAAAGTATTTCGAGCAGGACTACCAGATTCTACAACAGCTTTGTTCCCTATGCCATCCATAAATTCACAAGATTCGTTTTTTTCACCATGTACATTCGAACTAGACTATATTGTTTCTCTGTGTCATATAATATATTTGGGCATATGCATAATTCTGTTTAATTTAGAGCTGCAGTGGTGCAGTGGTTAGAATACAGTACTGCAAGCTACTTCTGCTGCCTGCCAGCTGCCTGCAATTTGGCAGTTCAAATCTCACCAGGCTCAAGGTTGACTCAGACATCCATCCTTCCAAGGTCAGTTAAAATGAGGACCCAGATTGTGGGAGAAAATATGCTGACTCTGTAAACCGCTTAGAGAGGGCTGTAAAGCACCGTGAAGCAGTACATAAGTCTAAATGCTGTTGCTATTTATTTGTTTGTTTGTTTATTTATTTTGTCATGTTTATGTAGTGTCTATTGGAGGTGTGACCCTTTGAAAGCTGTATGCAACAGATTTCATTTTAATGTAGGCTGATTAGTGTACATTCAAAGTGACAATAAAGTTATCCTATTTCTATGTTGCAAGGGACCATAGTTGATGTTTGTAATCTGGATTAACTCCTTGGTCAGGAGGCATAGAGAGTCTCTGACAGATGACTATCCATTTTGGTTGGAAGACCTTGATATGGGAGAACTCTTTACTCTATATGGATAGCTTGAGAGGCAGGAAGTTTATACCATTCATTGCTTAGATACTTTTAGGTTGGTTTTATTTTGTCTCTGCAGGAGTGAAATATGGTACAGAATATAGTGTGATGTAAAATAGTTGCACTGAAAGGTGGGAGGGAAATGATAAAAGTCCATTCATTGTGCATCAAACTGGAGAAAGTTAAAAACTGAAGTACAATTATTCCACAGCCACCCTGATGCATACAAATGGAGTGCCATTTGTCACAATGTACATGCATCAGTAAACTTCTAGTCCTCATTTTCATCTTTATTTACTTACTTTATTTTTCTGCCATCACATTCCCTACAGATTTCTGGCTATTTATACCATAAAAATACACACAAAGACCCACTGTAGTATTAAACAGCAGATAACTTTAAATGCACTCTTGAATGCATCTGGTTTTATATTAAACCTGGTTCTATATTAATCTGCAGAGTTCTGTTTTAAAATCTATATAAATATCAGGAGGGGGAATGTCATACAAAAGTCTGGGAGAAGTTATTCAGAATGTGGAGGCCATCAGTAAAATTGGGGAGAAGGTTCATTTACATTTGGCTCAAACTGTTTGCATAGGGTATTTCTCAGCATCACCATAAGGGCATATTATATTTGAGGCAGAGAATGTAGAAGACACTTAAACATTAAACAAGGGGTGTCAAACTCAATTTCATTGAGGACTGTATTAGGGTTGTGTTTGACCTCGGCGGGGGCAAGTGGACATGGCCAGGATGGGTGTGGTCATCTCAACATCACTTTTGTCGGGGGTACTTATGGTAGTGCGAGCCCTTTGCCAAAGAGAACAGAGATCGGGAAAGCTGCGAGTGGCCCATTTTCGCTGGCAGAGGCATTGTGGGTCGGTCCTTTGCTGTTTCCAGGGTGACCCTGAGGGCAAGATCTAAGCATCCTATGGGCCAGATCCAGCCTGTGGGCCTTGAGTTTGACACCTCTGCATTAAACCCTATAAGGCTTTATAAATCAACGCCAGTACTTTGAATTGTCCCAGAAACCTGTTGTTAAACAAAGCAGAGCCTATATGTGAAAAGTAACTTTCACCTACCAGCAAACTGTCTGCTGCATTTTGTACCAATGGCAGCTACTGAGAGGTCTTCAAAAGAATCCTCATGTAAAATACCTTGCAATAATGTACAGTATCCAGGAAGTGACAAGGGCATAAGTCATTGTCACTTTTGTCCAGGAAACATTGCATCTGGTACACCAGCTACATTTGAGTAATAGAGGTGGTCCTCGACTTACAACCACAACTGAGTCCAAAATTTATGCTGCTAAGTGACACAGGTGGTGAGTTTTGTCCCACTTTATGACCTGCCTTGCCACAGTCATGAAGTTCATCACTGCAGTTGTTAAATGAATAACATAGTTGTTCTGTGAACCTGGCTTCCCCATTTTACTTTGCTTGTCAGAAGGTTGCAAAAAGTGATCGTATCAGGGCCACTGCAATCATCATGAATATGAGCCAGTTGCCAAATGTCCAAATTTTGATCATGTGACCCTGAGGATGCTACAATGGTCATATGAAAAACAATCATGTCACTTTTTTCAGTACTGTGGTAACTAAAAGCAGTCACTAAATGAATGGTTTAAAGCAGTGGTGGGATTCAATTTTTTTTTACCACTGTTTCTGTGGGCATGGCTTGGTGGGCATGCTTTGTGCACACACGTGCCAAACATGCACACACAGAGGATTTGATACTGATCTTCTCCTGCAATCCTGCACTTCCACTGTGTATTCAACAGCTGATGAGTGGCAATCTGCTGTGCTGAGCGAAGCAGTTGAGCTTCAAAACCAGGAAATAAAGGTCAGCATAGAGCCGTGGCAGGTGGAGGGCCAAGTAGCTTATCGTTGGAATGAACCGGTTCACTCACAAATGAGCTACCGGTTTGGCCGAACCGAGCCGAACCAGTAGAATACCACCCCTGGTTTTAAATTGAGGTCTACCTATACCCTCTCTAGCCATGGCCTCTACTTGCATGTCTACCACTAATCACAACTAATGAAGGATCCTTAAAGCTGCTGACTTAGCTTACCCATAAGGGGTTCTGAAATTTACTACTGGAACAGACAAATGGCTTCTGAAAAAACAACACTTCAGTGTTAATGGGATTGAACTTGAGCTTCTTTCTTTCCATAGAAAGAAACCCTAATGGCTTTACATCCCTGGGTCAGGACTTCCATTTCATTTCTGGCCCAGCCTGGGATAAAGATGTATGCCTAGATAGCATCAACACACTGGTGAATACCTCATCATTAATTTGTAGAGTACCTCTCCCTTCAACTTCATGTAAATGCTAAATGCTATGGAAGATAAAAAAAAATATCTGGTATATCTTTTCCCTTATCTTCACTGTCTGAAACCACCCACTCAACAAGGAACAGAACCATGGCAGTGTGTACCAATTTGTAACCTTTGTTGCAGGTTCAGAAAGATGCCATGGTCACTTGATTTGAAAGTACAGAATGTTCTAAGAATGCCAAAAGGATCAAGAAGGCCTCTCCCTGCCCATTGCTCCTCCACCAGGTGTTCAGTCATCAGTCAGCATGACCAATGCAGCTTTATGTTATACCTATGCAGTTTCAGTATGTTGGCTTCTCTCCTTTCTTTCCAGCCGATCTGCATTGAATGATTTGAAACAATACCTAGATGTCGATGTCTACCGTATTTGCCGGCGTATAAGACGACTTTTTTGCCCTGAAAAACATGCCTCCAAGTGGGGGGGTCGTCTTATACGCCGGGAGGACTCCGACTCCCACTTCGAGCTTGAGTTGCAGCCGGGAGGGAGGCTGGGGGGGGGAGCGGTGTGTGTGTGTGTGTGTGTGTGTGTGTGTGTGTGTGTGTGTGGCGGGTGTCACTCGCCACGTGCTGCGCAACCTTTCCCCCTCTTCCTTCCTTAGCAGTGTGGGGAGGAGAGGATTCGAAGATCCTCACGTGCGGCATACTTTTCTTTTTCTTTTTTTCTTTTTGCACGCAGGTTTTGCATGCGGGCGGCTGTAGGTTAAGGATGGGGGAGCCCCCGGGTGGGTTATCAGGTTTTACGGTGCTTCCAACATGTGCGAACGGTGGGAGAGCAGAGAAGAGAGCGAGCGAGCGCCCCGCTGTGTGAAATCCTGCAGTCAAAAGCAACACTGGGGGAGGCAGGGTATAAATTTACCAGGTTAATGTAGCAATGGTGATTAATGCCCAGAACATTGTTTGCGGGTATTGGGGTGTGTGTGTGTGTGTGGTGGTGGTGAGGAGAGGTTGTCCTTTGAATGCGGAAAAGTAGGTGTGACCTTGTGTAGGAAAATAAAGAGATCCTTTTTAGCGTGTTTGGCTTCTTTGCCTCCCCTCGTTTGTTTTGACTTGGAGATAATGGCCTTCGGGCGGGAGGGGAAGAAAACGGTAGCTGGATCATTTCAAATTTCACTTACTCTCCTGCCTCACTTCAATATGTCTGAGCGACTCCAGATACTGGAAGACTTTTTGAATGAAAGTGTTACCTCCATTTTTTTTTTTTAAAGAGGGCCACTTGGGGAAAAAAAAAAGATTCTAAGGAATTCCTTGTTTCTTGATTAAAGAGAAGGCATTGAATATACTGTTCCTTGGCAGCCTTTTCAGTGTCCGGGTTTTTGGTGTGTGTGTGTGTGTGTGTGTGTGTGTGTGTGTGTGAGAGAGAGAGAGAGAGAGAGAGAGATCAGCTGTATTGAGAAGAGAACGTTTCCTGTGTTCTCATTTTATTTACAACATATTTTACGCTTAATGGTAAGCAATGAAAAATATTTTTAAAACTCATTTCTAAACTCCATAGCTATTTGCATATTCTTGGTTCAAAATTGGATTAGCTCATTTCAAAATTGTCCAAAGCAGAAAAGTGCGTCAAAAAAAAAAAAAGTGCAAAAGTGGAAGGTGTGTGGAAGAGGGGGTAGTCTTATACGGCGAGTATATAACAAACTCTATATTTTGAGTGGAAATGTTGGGGGGTCGTCTTATACGCCCAGTCGTCTTATACGCCGGCAAATACGGTATTTAACCCTAAATAAATGAATTAATAAAATATTTAAGTGACACTCTCTTTTCTATGAATTGCTTCACTGGAAATAAAATTAGGAATGCAAAACAGCTAAGCAGAATGAGAGAAATTGATATTGCATTCATTGCTGCAGTTATAGCAGACAAAATGCAGGATGGGAGGGACAGCCCTGTACATTTTTTTTTGTACAACAAACAACATAACTGTATGAGTTATTGATTTATTTATTTAGCATATGGCACATGTTGGCCAGGGATCACTGAGGTGGCTGACTGCCTCTGTGAAAGGATTTGGGGGGGGGGGCGGTGTTATCTTTACCAGCAGGATGCCTGAATGCTGATAGATATTTGGAGGAGGCTCCTTTCTTATCCTGCATGGTTTATTTGCTCAAGGGAATCGAACTGCCAAGATGCCAACAGTGCTCAGGCCTAGTATCTTACCATGTGAGCCACTGTGGCCCCCTAGTGTATGAGTAAGTATTGGACACATAGACTTATATTCTTCCCTTCTGATATATTTTCAAGAACAAAATCCACAAATCCCACTCTCATTTTTAGATAAAATATAGTTTGGCATGTTGCCCCAGCCCTTACATGTGTGTTCTACTTATGTTTGAAACAGTTCTGGATTAATCATTAGATTGTTGATTAAACATTCCCTTGTTTGAGCTGGCATTCCAGTTTTGGCTCTAAAGAAGCAGAAAGAAACACTCTTAACCTTACAATAATAAGGTAGAAGAATCATGACATCAGGGGTGGGATTCAACCGGTGTAACCACTGGTTCGGTGAGTGTGCAGCATTTCCAATTCACCTTCTGCTACACGCCCTGTGTGTAAAACAGCTGATGCATGGCAATCCGCTGTGCCGCGCGAAGCAGCTGAGCTGTAAAACTCAGAAATAAAGCACAGACTAGAGCTGGGGTGGGCAGGTGGGCCCAACAGCTGATCATCAGAGTGAACCGGTTTGTTCCCAGCTGATCTTCGGAACTACCGATTTGCCTGAACTGGGCTGAACCAGTACAATCCAACCCCTGCATGACATCCAAACTCAGCCATGGTATTTCCTTTAGTCTTACAAGTCATGCTAGATATTATTTATCCTGATATTTCAAAGAAAAAGGAAAAAGGCAATATAGCAAGACAAAAAGACATAAACCAAACATAAAATAGTGGCTTTTCTTCTTTTGATTACTTTGTTTTACTGCACTTTTCTTGTTCAAACAGTATATTCAACTGACCAGAGCTGGTTGAGCAATAGTGTCTTTTGTTTACTTCAAATAAAGGTCCTGCCTGATTGAAGTGAATTTGTAGGAAAGCAATTTCAAGGCCTTGTTGAAAGAAACCATATTTCACCAGGATAGGTTTGTAAAACTTTGTCTCTTTGTATTTTAAAATGCTTGTTTTAAAACACCAGGAGAGAAATAATAATTATATTCACTCCTTCCCATTCAGTTCAACTTCATTAATCTATCACCAGAGGCCAATTTGATAGGAGGTAAGGAGGTCTAGAGATGTTACCTTTCTACACTGTCATATTTTTATGTGGTTGGTTGCACTTTTTAATATGACATCCCTTGATTTATTTTAGTTATTTTGGCTTTACTTCAAAAGCAATGTGATTCATTCCAGTGCTATTTTTGTGAGGCATATCTCAAAATGGACACCTAAATTCTGATCATTCGATACTCAAGGTGCCAGAATGAGTGCCTCAACCTACTTTTATTACCTGAAAGAATCTGCTAAAGTTTTTCAAACTTTAATGAAAAGTCTTATACATTTGTACTGCTTTTTAAAAGCAAGTATCTCAAAGTAAAAGATCTGAAGCAAGGGGCTGATAATAATTTGAAACTGTCACAGCTAGGTGCAGAAGCAATCTGCCAGTGAATACTAGTAACAAGACAGCAATGGGAATTGACAATTGCCTTCACATTTTCACCGTAGGCATCCCAAATTCATTTGTTCAGCCACTGTAGGATACATGAGGCCAAGCAAGGTAGACCTTTAATCAGGTCCAGGAGAACTCATGATATCTTTATAACTTTCTTTTAAAAAACGTAAAAGGTAAAGGTAAAGGTTCCCCTCGCACATACGTGCTAGTCATTCCCAACTATAGGGGGCAGCGCTCATCTCCATTACAAAGCTGAAGAGCCAGCGCTGTCCGAAGACATCTCCATGGTCATGTGGCCGGCATGATAAACTCCGAAGGCACACAGAACACTGTTACCTTCCCACCAAGGTGGTCCCTATTTTTCTACTTGCATTTTTACATGCTTTTGAACTGCTAGGTTGACACAAGGCTGGGGCAAATAATAGGAGCTCACTCCATTATGCAGTGCTAGGGATTTGAACTGCCAAACTGCCAATCTGAAAGATCTACAAGCTCAGTGTCTTAGCACTGAGCCACTGCCTCCCCACATTAAAAAATGTTATGTTCATGTAAATCTGGAAAAGGAACCCATAAACTCTGTTTCATTCACAAGGACTGACATGTACAAACATGCATCATCAAAGAAAAGGTACTGCTTTCCTTCCCTATACACCTGAAAAGTAAACTATATCAACCATCACTTACTGCTTAGTGTATTCCATGCCTAATGTTTAACACAGTATTTCTCAGCCTTGGTAACTTGAAGATGTGTGGATTTGCTGCTGGGGAATTCTGGGAGTTGAAGTCCACACCTCTTCATGATGTGAAGGCTGAGAAATACCAGGTTAATGTAATGCTTGGTATGAGCCTCCTATCTTCTCCCACAAAGGGTTTTCATTTGGGGTTTCCCAAAAGTAATCTTATCCAAGACAAGGTCTCATAATAAAATACCTCTCCATGAGATAGAAAAAAAAAACTCCACCTATTAGACTGCATGAGTGGCAATTGTGGGTCACTTCTTTTTTTTTTCTTCCCTTAATGCTACTTGTGAGTTGGTAGTGATTTGATTATTATTGCAACTCAACTGGTTTCCAACAAAGTCAATGGAGGAAAACAGATTCACTGAACAACCACTTAACAACTGCAGTGATTTGCTTAATAACTTTTGCAAGGAAAAACAGGTCATAAAACTTTGCAACTCACTTAATAACTGCTTTGCTTAGCAGTGAAAATTCTGGTTCCAATTGCAGTCGCAAGTCAAGGACTACTTGAAGAAGATCCATTTATTTCTGGAAAGGTCTGAAATTCAACCCTCTTTCACTGAAGGAATGAAAAAGGTGGTTCCTCCCATCATCCTTTCCTTTGAAGATTTTATGCTATATTTCATATATATTACTCCAGAACTCCATTCATTTATTATTAAACCCAAATAACAGTAATTTCAATAATTTCTAATGTAGTTTTCACACATAAGAAAACAAATATATATCTTGTGGTTTACAGACACAGATAAAGAAATACTGTTTCAGTTGACAGCATTGCCTTATTTTCAGAATTCCAAGAAGGTAATCAAAAAACATACTCCATGAATCTGTTCTGATCTAGCTAGCTATAGTCTCCCTGAAAAGATCATAATGAGAGAAAGATGCCTTATAGCAATAGCAATAGCACTTAGATCTATATACTGCTTTATAGTGCTTTACAGCTGTCTTTAAGCAGTTTACAGAGTCAGGATATTGCCCCCAACAATCTGGGTCTTCATTTTACCAACCTTGGAAGGATAGAAGCCTGAGTCAACCCTGAGCCGGTGAGAGTCTAATTGCCGAACTGCTGGCAACCTAGCAGTCAGCAGAAGTACTGCATTCTAATCACTGTGCCACCACAGCTTATAAATTGTGACTGGTTATAACTGTACTTTCTAAATAATGGCTGGGAGCAAACCACCAGTCTAGATTTCAATTAAAATTTAGCAAGCGCAACCATAGTAAGCTAGATTTTCTGTTACAGTGCTTATTGTTTTTTTCTATAATTGCAGGTCTCATTCAAGACAATTACAGTTGGAATTGTTCTGAAATAATACCAAGATGCTGAAAGATAAATGCTCTGTAATAAATATCTGCCATGGTAACACAATCATTAAATACAAGTTATTTGTTTCTTGTTCTATGCAGAACTGTTTGAAAACAGATTGGCAATTTCAACCAGCTCAATGTGCAGTAGGTAGTCTATTGACTGAAGCCAATTAATAAAAGCATATAATTCCATGGAATAAATACTCATTTCTGGGCACAATTCAAAGGCTTTCTTACAAAAGTCTACTGGTGGCGAAATTATATTGGAAAGTTGCCTTCTACCATATTATTTTTCTTGATATTAAAGTCTTCAGATAAGTCTTTTTAAAAGTCCCACCCTCATCTGAAGTACAGTTGGTGGAAACAAGAGCTTGCTTGATATTTGCTTCCAGAGATTGGGACAAGGATTGTCTGTGGCAAAGAAGCTTAGTTTCCCAGCCCCTCCATTTAACATAACATAATGTAACATAACATACGCTTTCAGGGACGTCCAGGGACATATTTACATACAAAACAACTAGTCCATTACATCAAGGGGTTACCAGATTGGGAACTAGCTTGGACTGTAGTTTGTAGCTGTCTAAAATGCACGTGGACAAACTCTTATTGATTGTTTAGTTCTCCATTTTGCTTCCCTCCATAAAATAGATCTTGACTCAAGGATGGTGTTGAGGTTCCTGAGGCTTTAAATCGTAAGTGATGGACCCAGTGTTTATGGCTTCCATTGTGAATATTTCTTCATGAAGGTGGGGGTCATGCTCTGTCCCATATGCTTTATGGACCTGGAGGTGTTTCACAGAGTAGTCCCAACTGCATCTGGAATGTAGTTCCATCTTATGTCTGGTTGGTCTGTGGACTATAGTTAGCCAGAACACTGAACAATATTACTGTAATGGTACTGTAATGGCTCAGTCTACAATCCCAAAAAATTCCTGCTAGGGGACCAATTTAGCAAATGACAGTAATTAATTTTATTTTAATTTTACCTTATTGTTATAACACAAGCTATAAATGTGGTGAAATAATAAACAATAAATAGACAACTAAGCAAAAGAATTTATAGCAAGTACAGGATGAAAGTCTGTGCCCAATGAAATGGCTGTCTACTTCCTGTGCCCAATGAAGTAGATGTCTATATCCTAATGCATTCTTTTCTACCTGGCATCATACAGGATCAGCCGCTTATACTGTAATATGATGAATACAATGTAAATATACAGATGGAACAAGTCTGTGGGAGTAACCATGCTACTATATAACCTATAATAACAATTCTCAGATCTGGAAGAAAAATCATTTATTCAACTTGCATAGGATGCATTCATGCATGATGACATAATTTGGAGGTGGGTAATGTCTGTATATGGTTTGGACAAATCCCTTCAGTTTTCTGAGCAACGTTTTCAGAAATGATTTGCTGCATCTTTCTTTCTTTCTTTCTTTCTTTCTTTCTTTCTTTCTTTCTTTCTTTCTTTCTTTCTTTCTTTCTTTCTTTCTTTCTTTCTTTCTTTCTTTCTTTCTTTCTTTCTTTCTTGGAGAGAGTTTGGAGTCAATGACTGGCCCAATATAATGCAACTACATTACATGATTAAGACAGGTCTAGAACTTCCAGTCTCCTAGTTTTAGCCTGGTACCTTGATTACTACACCAAAACTGGCTGTCATGATGTATGTATCTATACATGTACTCATATGCATAAATTTATATACAAATACAGTCTGTGTGTATGTGTGTGTGCATATGTATATTATTATTTTTTTAAAGTGTAAATTCTACAAAATCTGGCAATATCACTCTGCAAAGCTATAGACCACAGCTATAATAGTCCAGGGGAAAGTATCCATCATATTTACATAGAAATTGCCTCCTGGCTAGTTTCATTGTAGAGATACCACATTGTCATGTTACATGAATTTAAGAGCTAGTAAGAAATTCCTCAAACTAGCACTGCAGTTTCTTGGGCAGTTTCATTTATTCATTCATTTGCAACATTTGTGTACAGTTTCCTTTTTTTTTTTTTTTTTTACAAAAATATGCTTTGTGCCTTCATTTTTCCCCATCTATATTTAAAAGTCCAATTTCATTGACGCACTTAGGCAAAATGGTATTCTATTTATTTTGCCTAAGCAAAGCTAATTTGATACATTTTGCTGTTATGCATAGAAGGAAATAGGTCTATTAAACACAAATGTTGTTTTGCAAACACATATCCTGACTCCTAGGGATTTTAGTAATAAAATATTTCGGAAAGCAGCAATAGATCTTTCTGTTTTCCAGAATTCTTAGTAAGGGAAATAAAGCTAGGTAGGGATGATAGCTTTTCAGAGACTTGGAGTTGATAGTGTGAAACCATAACTCCCTACAGAATATATATTCATTTTCTGTGTTTCACCATGGGCCAATCAAAGCAGTATGCAAGCACAGATAGATGTCCAAACCATATTTTGCAAGCAACTCATCACATGGTTTTCTCTATGTGATTTTTTTTTAGAATTCTATACAAGGAAAAGAACAAGATGTTTTTACAGACAGCTTAGCAAAAGCAGCAGTCATACCAAATAAATAAGCAGACAAATCAAATAAATAAATAAATAAATAAATAAATAAATAAATAAATAAATAAATACCAACATAGATTTATAACATTGGAAAGAACAATTGTCCAGCTCATTGTAGGAGTCCAAACTAAAATATGTTCAGCAGTTAGTTATCTAGGTTCTCCTAGATCTGAAGGGAAGCATACTATTTCTTGGGACAATTACTTCCGGTGTTAAATTGCTCTGTAAATGTGTGTACTTACCCTAAAATTCTACCAGAATTTGTTTTCCCATAACTGCCTGTGTTGCTATATGACATCCAGGAAAAAATGGAGAACAGATCTTGAACTTCTTTTTAATTTCCTTTCAGCTATTCAAATAATATTACCATTCCTCAATCTGCTCTTCTCAAGTTAACAGCCTTCCCTCAAATCTACTATTCCTGACCTTGGTTTCCAGTCCCTAGATCATCCTTATCTCCCCTCCCATTTTCTAGTCAGTCTTAAGATGTAGCACCCAGCACTGGATTCAATATCTGAATTGACCCACACAGAATAACATGGAGCTGTTATTTCCGTGATTTAGAAAATATGTTTTCATTGATTCTGCCTAAAATTGCAGTTACTGGCATTTGATTTTTCAGTGACATCATACTGTAGATTCAAATTCCATCTTCTATCTCTATGTATCCAGCATATGCATTGAAGATGTTTATCTTCAATGTTTATAGCACATTGAAATCACAGATCTAATACTTGAAATACCAGTCTGAAACTATTGTCCAGCATGATTAGTTTACAAGGAAAGAAGTGAAGATATGTAAATCTTCCTTTCCACAGTCTAGTGGCATCCAATAGATTATCAAATGACACTCCAATGTATAGAGTAGGGGAGTGGAAATACATAATTTTCTATTCACCTAAAGTAATACATTTAAAAGTTCTGTAATACATACATAACTTTTTGGTTGGACCCATATTGTACTATCCTTATGGGGTTTTCCAGATCGCTACCCAGAATAACAAACCTTATAAATTCTTATTTGTCTTCTATCATCTTCCCTTCCTCTCCCTTGTAGGATATCAACATTAGAACTGGATTCCTTGCTTAATTTGGTCTCCGTTGTTTACTTCAGCGTAGCATTTTTCCAAATCCCATGTCTTAAACTTAAGTACCCAAACAGTGTTATCCAGGTATCTTCTGTGCTTGGTTCACAAAGCACATTGTATGAGGAGACGGCATCTACAATGGTATAACGTAGATGTTTCCAACATTATACCATTCAAATGAGCCCAAAGTTAAAATATTTTGCTACATGTCATAAATCTCAAACACAATAGTTACTGACAAGAGTTGTAGTCCAATACTAGAGAAAACTCATGTTGGAAAAGGGGAATATATTCATTTATTGATATGAACATTACATTTCTGGAATTCTAACATTTCTCAATTTGTAAAATAATAGTAGGCTTTTTCATCAGAGGTAGTATTCAGGAGGTTCTGACCAGTTCTGGAGAACCGGTTGAGTAGTTCGGAGAACCAGCAAATACTACCTTTGACTGGCCCCATCACCATCTATTCTCTGCCTCCCAAGTCCCAGCTGATCGGCTGAGTCTTCTTTTGTTGCCCTGCACAGGAGAATGGAGCTGGAAAGCAGGTGAGTGGGGTGGGGAGGGAATTGGGATTTTGTAGTAACCTTTTCCCAGGAGTGGGGAGGGAATGGAGATTTTACAATAGCCTTCCCTTGGAGTGGGATGGGAATGGAGATTTTGCAGTATCCTTTCCCTGCCATGCCCATCAAGCCATGCCCATAGAACCGGTAGTAAAAAAAAATTGAATCCCACCACTGTTTTTCATGTAAGGTGTATATTTGTTTATGTGACCATCTACCATTGAATCAATTTCTGACAACTGATAACTACCTGAACAAGTCCCTGCAGTTTTCTTGGCATGATGTTTCAGAAATGGTTTGCCATTGCTCACTTCATAGAGCTGGGAGTGTATGACTGGCCCAAGGTTATCCAACTGATATTGTACATAAGGCATGACTAGAACTCACAGCCTCACAGTTTCTAACCTGATGTCCTAATCAAACACTGCGAAGAAAATTTCTGTATGTTTTTCTTTTTTACATTCAGTGGTTTAGGTCCCCTTACTTTTTTAATGTTTGACTTTCTTAAGTAGACTTTTGCAATTCACTGTTTATTTCGCATCTCTCTATAACAATTTGGATGCAAGATATAATTGTAAGCCCAGATCTGCAAAAGGAATTATTCTGAGTAATTTCAATTTATTGACTTTTATTTTCTTTATTTCATTTCCTTGTAGCAATAGCACTTTAGAAATCTAGCTCCAGCGGTGGTGGAAAGCAGCACCATAATTTTGTGGAAATGGGGCACTTGTTTCTTGTTAGTATTATGATTGCTACAAATAAAAGCTATTGTGCAGCTATTGTGCTATTTGTTTAAATCAATGCAGCGGGGAATATTAGACAAGACCTTGGAGTTCAGTAATGAATTTTAATGATGAATGAAGTGCTAGAGTCTTAGAAAAGTGTAAGAAATCCAGGCGGATGAGAGTACCAAATCTCTCTCTCTTTCTCCCTCCCTCTCCCTCTCCCCGTCTCCCTCCCTCTTTCCATCTCCCCCCCTCTCTCCCTCTTCTCCTCCCAGTCTCCCTTGTTCACTCTTCCTTCCAAGCTATGCAGTTAGATAGCCATCTATCAAAATTCATACTTTGATATTATCTTCACCATGTCCATTCATGCAAATTTGCTATAATCAACTTAAATTGATCATAATATATAAGTAGTCCTTGACTTAGAACTTTTCATTTAGCAACCATTCAAAGTTTCAAGGGCAGCGAAAAAAAGTGATTCAAGGTCAGTCCTCACATGGCCGTCATATTACCCCCACTATCACATGAACAAAATTTGGGTGCATGTGTTTGCAGTGTCTTTTGTGCCTTTCCCAACTGGCTTCTGACAAGAAAGTCAATGGGGGAAGTCATAGTCATTTAACAACTACAGTGATTCACTTAATAACCATTGCAAAAAAAGGTCACAGATCCAGTTGCAACTCAATAACTGCCTGGTCCCAATTGTCATTGTATGTCAAGGACTATCTGAAGAAGAGCCACTTATTTCTGGAAAGGTCTGAAATCCAGCCATCTTTCACTGAAGTGGTTTTTTTCCCCATCACCCTTCCCTTTGGTTTTATACTACATCTTGTACAACTCCAGAAGTTCCTGCATGCAAATTTCCTGCACGGAAATGTTCACAGTACAAAAAACAATAGTACTTAGACTTACGTATCACTTCATAGTGTTTTACATTCTGTGTTTTACACTCTCTAAGTGGTTTGCAATATATTGCCCCCAACAATCTGGCTCCTCATTTTGAGGAAGGATGGAAGGCTGAGTCAATCTTGAGCCAGTCAGGATCAAAGTCCTAGCAGTGAGCAGTGAGTTAGCCTGCATTCTAACCACTGTGCCACCAAGGCTCAAATGCTGTTGAAGGTGAAAATCTAAAGGCACTGATTCTTCTGCCCATTGTGATCTACTGGTGAGAAGGTGACAGTAGCATGTAGAAGGATTCACTTTGTGTCTCTCTTCATACACTTTGCCTCTCTTGTTTTGAGAAACTGCTAATTTAAAGATATGCCTTCTGTCTTTCTTCCCAGGCATGTATACAGTCCAAGAGCACTTCTTCTTAGACTTCCCTGCTGATAGGATGACAATTAGATTACAGGCTTTGACTATTGGTTTCATGTGTCTTCTATAAATAAACCTCCTTTCTGTTATAAATCCTGCTTCACTAATCATTACTCAGGTCTGATTCCTGCTCTCAGGGATATTAAGAATGTTTAAGCCTCCAACAAATATTTCAAACTCCCTTTCCATAAAGGAACATCAGTGAGCTGAACTTTACTGATGTGCAGCTGGAAGAACAGCAATATATACCATTTTAAAATGATGAAAAAACTAGCACGATTTTACCAAGTTCCTAGAAGTCAAACTCTGAAGGATAGAATTCCAAACTTTAAAACAAACCAGACATTTAAGTGACATCTCTATCCAAAAATTTTATCCATAATCTTTGTCTGAGACTTTTTTCCCCATTTTTATAGAAATGTATTAAAAATACAGATACAAAAGTAAAATCTGATACAAAGTAAAAAGAAAGAAGAAAAAAGAAATTTCAGAAAAGAAAAAAGTATAAAGAAAAATAGAAGAGAAAAGAAAAATAAGAATATAGCAAAGAAAGGAAAATATATAAATGACTTCCCCTTTCATCACAACAATTACAAACAATTTTAGTAACATATCACATTCTTTTCAAATACTTCCCATCTTTTGTCTTATTTATAAAAATATCATTTCAGTCCTGATCAGCAAAAGTACATAAAGGGTTACCAGAGATAACAACATATCTATTTTAAGTTTGAACAAATAAACCAACTTTATATTTTTCCCTTTTACTTGTAACAATTTTGATTGTTAATCCCTTCAAATAATTCTTAAAACTTAATTCCTTTTCATTTTTTCTTTGTTTCTTTCACAAACACTTTAAAGCTTTTAACAAGCCTCCTTGTTAAAATTTAATACAGATATATTATCCAGGTCACTCTCTTAGTTTGGATATCTGTATATCTCTTTTAATTATTAAAACATCAGCCATTTCTTTTGTAATGTCAACTATAATATGTTTTTCCATATCATTTTTGTAGCCTGCCATGCTTAAATCCATTTTCAGATCATTTTTCTTGTCAAATAAAACATGTTTATCTTTCATAAGATCTTTTAAACACAGTCTATCTATAGAGTAGGCACTGTTAAAATTAACTTCTGAATCTATTGTTCAAAAGTATCCTTCAGTATGTCCAATGTTAAAATATTTTCCTTCATTCTGTATAAGTAAGTCAATTTGACCATCTATGCTTCTTCTTTCTGTGGGGAATAATATATGCTTCTGTTTACTCATTAATCTTTATCATAATTTATATTAAGAAAAATCCCTATATTATTTCAATTTTTAACCCTTAAGGGAGAAAACACTTTTTCTAATTTTGATATTTTATAAATTAAAAAAAAATCACTTTGTTTTAAACCCAGAATCCAAAACACAAAACTACATTAGAGCTTCATTCAATTATATATATTACAGCAATAAAAGTCAGATAAACTCCAATTAGTTCATTGGATTCAAATTTCTCCCTCAAATTTATCCATGAGGATAAATCTTTTTCTTCTCTTGTTTTCAAATTTGATCAATAGTATTTTATAAACTTTGGGAATTATTCAATGTTGTATAAAAGGACAGAAAATATACTTACAAACTCATGGATTAAAGTTGTGGTCTTAACTTACTATTTTTAAAATATTCTGTAGCTCTGTATTGTTTTTTGTGGGTGGTTGAAATTTTCAGATTTTCATGAACTCTGATTGTCTAAAAACAAGGAAAACATAAATAAACTAACTGAAAAAACAAACAAACAAACAGCATTCTTTGTCCACTAGAGGGAGAAATGAAGATGTTTAACTCTGAGCTGGAGTCTGTCATTGAGGAAATCTTTGAAAGATCCATACAGATTAAACCATTTATACTATAAATCAGTTAGAGACTAAAGATACAAGCATGTTTGTAACTTTTCAAAATCAAAATTCTAATCACCCTTTTCTTGCATATTGCAAAAATATAGAACAAAAATAAATAAATAAAATTAAGTCTTTAAATGAGAGCGTTGTCTGAACTTGGTTGTTTTCTTGCAGCTGTTTCATTACCTAAATTAGGTAACATCATTAGTGCTAGCAACAAACAAGCTCAGAAAGTAATAAAGACCCATCATTTCAACCCTGAGATACAAATATTCTCCTTTATTGGTAAATCCTTAAACTTGTATTTAAAACTGTTTTTCTCTAAAGATTGAAGGAAACTCACCTGGTGTTTTCAAACCGCTGACAATCCAAACGTTACTGGATTGATCCAACTAAAACCAACTAAAAGATTGAAGTTATGAGCAATTTATGAAAGTGATAAGAGAGGGAAATATGTGAATCAAGTGTCCTTAAAGATACCAACTGTAGTTTGAATAATAGCTATTGCCCTTATCTCCCAGAGTTCTAAACCCAGAGGATGTTCAAAGAGCAGTTCTAATCACTGGTTATTCACTCCATCATGATAGTTAGCTCTGCTTTTATCAGAGCCATCTTCAGCTTTCTTCCCCAGATGTCCATCTGAAACATTTTGCTAGAAGAAATGTAGTTGGCTGCTTCCTGCTTTCTTGCTCTTCTAGAGCTCCTCATGGAACTTTGCAATGTCAGCAATAGGGAAAGCACAGTCATGCAATTCTTTTTCTTCCCTCCTCCTCCTTAATTGTAGAGGGCTTGACATCTGAACTTTCTCACCATTAAGATATCCCAATTGAGAATTTTTTTTTGAGTCCACAGAATTTATGATATGTCTTTGAATCTTAAACTATCTATAGAAATAGCTGGGTAGCTGAAGCCATTCAGCTCCAATCAACACTGGGCAGTTCCCAGCATAAAAACAAAACATCACATATACAATAAAAATAGAGCAGACAACAGTAAGCAAGATGAGGTGTCTGTTGACCATCCAACAGACATCTCATACATCCACCAAAGGTGATCTAATCACTCTAACCAAAAGAATAGGGAAGTAAAAAGTTCTTTAAGATACCCCAGAACATCATTGAGGTGGGAGTTACCCAGATGTCAGAGGACACCTCATTCTAGAGGTCGATATGGCAACAGAAGACATGTTTCCAGGACATTAATAGATTGCTTAATTAAAGGAACAAAAGAATGAGGATAGAGATCCTGAAGAGAAGAAAGAATAAATAAATTAGCCACTTTGAAGAAAGAAACAATCAGTACAGATGCCTCTTGACTTTAGATATTAACAAATATTTTGTAAGTGTATATCTGATTTAACACTTCAAATCTTTACCTTCTCATCATCAAATCCTGCTTAAGATTTTGTCATCTGTAGAGTATAAGAATACTCATTTGGCCTTATTAATAACTCTTATTAATAACTCTTACAAGAATAACTTCAGATTAGAAGTTCCTATCGTCATCATCATTTTAGCCATTGTCTATCCACTGCAGGATGAAAGCTTCTTCTTCATGTTTCCAACATATATGGTCCTGAGTTTTCTTTTGCCAATTGAGCCTGCAGTAGTTACTGATGTTGTCGATCCGTCTTGTTTTAGATGTCTTTTGTGGATGCTTTTTATCAAGTGGGATCCATTCTGTGACTGCTTTGGTCCACCTGACATCAGTTCTTCTTGCTATGTGATCAGCCCATCTCCATCTCAATTATTTTACTCTATTGATGATATCATATACTTTTGCTTATTTTCTAATCCATGTGCACACCTTTCTATCTTGTCTTGTAATGCCAAGCATGTGTCTTTCTATGGCTCTTTGCACCACCTGTAGCTTTTGTATTGATTGTGAAGTTAGTGTCCATGTTTCATTGGCATAGGTTATAGTAGGTAGCACACACTGATGAAAAACTTTTCTCTCAGGCATAGGGTAGACTGTTCTTGAAAATTATGCTTAGCTTGCTGGATGTCTGCTAACCACATTTAACACACCATTCAATTTCCCTTATTGTATCACCTTCCATTGGCCAAGGTGTATGTAGTGGTCTACCACATCTAGTTCTTCTCCAGAAATATATTTTTTATTTCTTTAGTGAATTTATTAAACATAACCAGTCTCTTTTTCAGATTTATATTTAAGCCAAATGGTTCTCCTGCTTCATGCAGCTCTTGTATGTGTCTTAGTAGCTCTTCTGGGTCTTGTGATAAGAGAAAAACATCATCTGTAAATCTTAAGTGATTGAAATGGGCTCCATTGATTTTTATTCCATCTTTTGCCCAGTCTAGTTTGTGAAATACTTCTTCAGTACAGGCTGAGAAAAGGATAGGTGATATTGCATCGCCTAGTTGTACACCTCGTTCTATGTTGATTTCCACTTCAAGATAATTAAGGCAAATTTTCACCATTGTTTTTTCACCAATGCCTTCATTGAGCAATGCATTAATTATTGCTTGCTGGAATACTTAGGCAAATGCATTTTTCTAGTCAATGAAAGCCATGCACAGAGGCATGGTGTACTCACTGTGCCTTTCAATGACTTGCTGAACAACCTGAATGTGCTCCTGTGATGACCCGTAGTGTCTCAAAAATAACACAAAAACTAAAACAAGAATCAAGGTCTTGTAATACCTTCAAATTAGCTTCGCTGTTTTATTAGTCACAGTTTAAATTCAAAAAGTAGATAATGAAGCAAAAGGAAACTCAAAACAAACTGCATTGACGAGAGTTCCAAGAGAAACCAAGATAATTAATCACACATTCCAGGAAGATAACCAAGGAGAGTGTACTATATTAGCATACTCCAAACCCTCACAACTGATTGGTCCGGGCGTACAGCGACCTGATTGGTTGAAACACCGGCCGTGATTGGAGTGCTAAGAATCTACCGCGATTGGCCGCGCTGATCGCGGGAGATTCAAAGCGCTGCCATTGGCCGCCGAGCCGCGAGTCAGCCTATATGAAGGGCTGCCGCGGCTTGGATTCTTCAGACTGTTCTTATTCTAAATAAAGAGCTGAACTCACTAGAATGGTCTCGCGTCTCATTCGAACCGATCCACTTCAGATCTAACAGAGAGTCCATGGGAAGAATGCCAACAAAGATAAACCTCATCCAAGGAAAGCACTAGTTTGACTTCAGTGTCTGTGAACACACAGTTCCAAACTTTTATACATAGCTCACAGCTGCAACCAATGAGGAGGATCATGGCCCTCTACTCCCAAGTAGACCACACTTTTCCCTGATCCTCTCCTCCCTGCGTGCCCTAGGATGGATAGGGGATGGGCCTGGATCCTCCTCTGATTGCTCAGCCGGCCTCTGCCTTTCCCCAGCCTCCTCTACCACCTCTGGAGCCACACTTCCACTCTCTCTTCCTCAGAGTCAGTCTCCACCAGGGGCATGACAGATCCATTGTGCTATAGCCAGTTCTTAACTCTGCCTGCTCCTTTGGCTGTGCATCATTTAATGTTCTCAATATTATTTTTGCTATTATCTTGTTGAAAACTTTGTAGATGACTGAAATAAGGGTTATTGGGTGATAGTTTTAACTGATCTTGGGCCCCTTTCTTGTGTATAAGAATCACTTCAGCATTTTCCATGCTTCAGATTTTTTTCTTCTCTAAGGCATCTCGAGTATAGTTTTGCTAGTATCTTATGTAAACTGTGACCACCATTCTGACATAGCATAGTCATTTCCTTAAGCATTAGCATTTTCATTGATTGTATGGCACTTGATACTTCCTCCACTAGGATATCTGGCATTTCCTCTTTCATGGGTGTTGTTATGTTTGAGTGATCTTGATCTTTGTATAGCTCTGAATAGAATTTTACAATTATTTCTAACATTTTTTTATTTATTGAATTTATATTGCCGCATATTTGCCCATGGTGACTCAAGGTGGCTTACGGAATATAAAACCATATTTAAAACAATAAAAACTAACAAAAAGAATCAAATAAATAAATAAAGTACAATATAACAAAATCATTCCCCAACTCCCTCCCACAGCCCCGATGACCGCAGATCACACAAGGTATTTAATGTAATTTCCTGTCTTGTTCTACACACAGAATCTTCTTCACATTTTAATGAAAAACCCTCTTTCTTGTATTGATAAGCTTGCATTTTGTTCTATTAATCCCTTTGTTTCCTTCAATTGCCTTTTTATAAGCTTCACATTAAACTGAATAAATTGAATATATTGCATCTGAATTTGTAATTCTGCCATAATGTTTCTTTCTTTGTGGGATAGCGTGTGCTTTACATCTTGTTCTATAATATATTTTCCCTTTTCAGGCAACAGGATGCTTAGTTTCTTCTCTACAAACTGTAAAATGGACTCCAACATTAAAAGGTAAAATTTAATATTCATCATTTTTCCTTTATTTCCCTCTCTGGTGCTTCTCAAAATCAGAGGATGACTGAGAATAAGGCACTGGGGATATGAAAAATGTTCATCGCTTCCTATTTTCCTCAGTAGTCTCCCAAATCTAAAGTGGAAATAGTTGGTCTAAATATATTCCTTCTCATTTCATATATACTGAGAAGTTTGAGTTCTGTAGCATCATTCATCTTTTTTCTAAAATCAATGTAGAATTGTATTGCGCTTCTTTATTTTCCTTTGCATTTCACATTCAGTCATTCCAGGTGTTCCGAACTAAGCAATTCGTTAGTTTGGTATTCTAATAGTTTTCCTTCCACGACAGGCTCGTAAGCTTGCACTTCTGATTGGCCCGCTAATAGCGGATCATGATTGGTCGTTTTGGCTAATCTGATTGGCTGATGGCGGGTCGCCGCTGATTGGACGCTCCCAGCGTGGCAAGCTCAAATCATTGGGTGTTTGACAGCAGCCAGCTCTATAAAAGGAGCTGCTGCTGCCCAAGTATTTTAGCTCTGTTCTGAAGTCACTAATAAAGAGTTGGAGTCACTATTCGATGCCTCGTCTCCGTTCTTTGCGCCCACTCTTCCAGATATAACACTGGCGATGAAGGTGGGATGCGGAGATGATAGAGCTGACTGAGCACTCGCTGAACACAAACAGAGCACGTGGCTGATAGCGCACCAATAGCGGCAGAATGACCAGCGGCGCCATACCACCCACTCCATTTGACCCAGCCAACGAAGACTGGGACTCGTATATGGACAGGTTTCAGATATTCCTGGAAACCAATAACCTGAAGGATGCTACGCCTGGCAAGAAACGAGCTGTATTCCTGACCCATTGTGGACCTGCCGTTTTTAAGATGGCAAAGGCACTCGCTAAACCAGCAGAAGTCAAGACGATGGATTGGGACAACCTTGCCCCAATCCTCCGAGCCCATTATGCCCCAGCGGTGCCAACACTCATCAGGAGACACGAATTTTACCAGAGAGACCAACAGGAAAGTGAAAGTGTTGGAGACTTCATCGCGGACCTCAGAAACCTGGGGGGACTCTGTGGCTTCGCAAACCTAGAGGAAGCCATGAGAGATCGAATTGTTCTGGGTCTAAAAGACCCCACAACCCAGAGCAAGATCATGGCAAAGGGAGACATCGGCCTCGCAGATGTCATCGCCGATGCTACTGCAGCAGAAGCAACCAGGAAGTCAGCAGCTCGAATGCGCCGAACGAACGGACCGCACCGCACCGCCAACTCGCCAGTGACACTACGTCCTTTTCTGAGAAGCACACAACGACCACCCACCATGAAGACCTCAAATCCTCATCAGAAAGCGAGGAAGAAGAGGTCAACAGACTCAGGTCAGAACGCGATCAGCGAGACCAGCGGAATCGCAAACCTTCGTATCAGTGTGCTGGATGCGGGGGAAACGACCCGCGGTCAGACTGCAAATTCCTAGACGCCCTCTGCTATTCCTGTGGAAAGAGGGGCCATATTACAAAGGTCTGTAGAAGCAAGCAAGGGTCCAGCCCAAACCGAAGAGAAATTAATTTCCGGCAGACAACAGGCACCCCACCAGTAAATCGGGACTGCCCAAGCAACCAATGGAACCACTACTACAGAAATCAAGCACCAGCCACTTCTACCAGACAAGAAGAGGCGCACCAAACCATCACCATCGGCCACGCGTCATCCCTTGATGCAAGAAAAATCCGAGTAAGGGTCACCATTGAGAATCGGCCAAGTGTTATGGAAGTCAACTCCGGGTTTTCCCTATCGATGGTCTCTTGGAAAACCCTCAAACAGCTGATCCCTGACATCCGTCGCCAGGACCTCAGCACACAGAAGATTATATTAAAGGACTACCAAGGAAATAGGATCCCAGTCACCGGTTCCAGCCATGTCCAAGTCTCCTTCAAAGACCACAACGCAACCTACCTCTTACCGTCGTCGATAAAGATCGACCCAGCTTACTAGGCTTGCAGTGGTTCGCGCCTCTAGGAATCGAACTGGCGGGCATCAACCAGACCGAAAGCAATGACTGGGAAGCGGCCCTCATCCAGGATTTCCGGGAAGTTTTCACCGAGAAGCTAGGCAAGTACAAGGGATCCCCCATCTTATCGCCAAGAATGACACGCTGGTCAGAGTTTCTAGTTGCATACGATTACCAACTGCAACACCAACCCGGAAAAGCCATTCCCCACGCTGACGCCCTGAGCCGCTCTCCACTACCGGAAGTCCTAGACGACCCAGCTCCAACCCTAATGACACTGCAAATCGAGACACTTCCTTCACCACCACTAACTGCACAAGACATCGCATCAGAAACAAGGAAGGACCTTTGTTTGGCACGAGTCCTCAGCTGGGTGGAAAGAGGTTGGCCTGACAACGAACCCAACAACACCTTCAAGCCCTTCAAACACAGGCGGACAGAACTTTTCTCCCAAAAAGGATGTGTTTTGTGGGGAGACAGAGTCATCATCCCAGGAAGACTACAGCATAAGGTCCTAAAACTACTGCATGATGGACATCCGGGCATCGTGCGAATGAAGGCACTAGCAAGGAGCTACGCTTGGTGGCCAGGTATGGACAGGCAAATAGAAACCTGGATGGCCACCTGTAACAAGTGCCAGGAAACACACTCAGCTCCACCAAAAGCACCACCAACAGAATGGGAAATGCCCTGAGGTCCCTGGTCCCGTATACACATCGATTTTGCGGGACCCACCAAGGGGCATACATTTCTCATAACAGTGGATGCCTATTCCAACTGGCTTGAGGTCCACAAAATGAAGAGCACCACCACAGAGGCCGTCGTTAAAAAACTAAAACAGACTATTTGCCACACACAGGTTGCCAGATGTCTTGGTTTCAGACAATGGCCCACAATTCACCGCCTTAGCATTTGAACAGTACCTAGCAGACCGGGGGATACGCCACGCCTTAACATCGCCGGCTCACCCTGCGGCCAATGGTAGGGCTGAATGAATGGTCCAATTCACAAAGAAAACCTTACACAAGATGGAGCAAGGGAACATCCACGACAAGGTGACCAGGATGCTTCTCCTCCAACACATTACTCCAAACAGCACCACAAACAAAACCCCAGCCGAACTCCTGATGGGCAGGAAACTTCGATCACACCTTGACCGCCTACACCCTGCCAAATGCCGGAAAAGCCCCTGGGTTCCAGCAGCAAGTATCGCACGTTCAAGGTAGGCGACCCGGTTTTTGCAAAAAACTTTACCGGTGACCCATTATGGGTCCCCGCTACCATAACTCAACTTACGGGTCCCCGTTCCTACCGCTTACAAACTGCTGATGGGAGACTGTGGAAGCGCCACATTGACCAACTACGCTCCAGGTTGGCACCTACCCCCTTCACAAACCCTGAACTCCAAACCAGGGGGGAAGGGAAATCGAGGGGGCCGAAAATGAACTAGTATCCGACCCAGTACTCGAAACCCGGCAATCAGTGCAACCAAACCCAGAATATTCACCTTCCGAAGAAGAGCCGGAGCAGATGGTCATCTCTCCACAAAGCAGCATTGCGGCATCGGCAGACTCAGAGAATCCAGATGACAGTCTTGACAGGCGAGAAACGAGAGATACCGGACGAGGGTTTCTAGAGGCACTTCTGGAAGATCTTCCTGAAAGAAGGACAGGAATTCCACCTAAGTCCCTTTGTATTGTAAAACACACAAGCGAAAGGGTGAAAATTCAGAATTTAAACTCTTCATTTGCAAAATAAGTTTATTGAGTATTGTTTGATTGTAACAGGGATAATCTGGATTTGAAATGCGGATTCTTTTTTGTCTTCATGCTTGTATCCAGAGGAAGAGACTCATCCAAATGCCAAATGGCTAGATATTAAATGATCGATGATAAATTATTGAAGAGACAGAGACAGAGAGAATGAATGGAGGGATGGATAGATAAAATAGACAGACAGATAGATAGAAAACAGAGAAAGATGAGAGAGAGAGAGAGAGAGCTGAGAGATGAAAGAGAGATGATGGATGGATGGATAGATGATAGAGGGAGGGAGATAGATGGATGGATGGATGGATGGATAGAGGGATAGAGGGATAGATGATAGATAGATAGATAGATAGATAGATAGATAGATAGATAGATAGATAGATAGATAATGGATAGATAAATAGATGGATGGATAGATAGATAGATAGATAGATAGATAGATAGATAGATAGATAGATAGATAGATAGATGGAATGACAACCCCGAGTCACCCAACGGAGAAGTCAGATCATCTTTACCACCGAGCTCAATGAACAGCCCACCGGAACCAGAGTCCGGGCAAAGACTGGTGGAGCAATGCAAATCAGGTAGACAGGTGAGACGACCTGCCTACCTGCGAGAATACATCACCCCACCCTTGAGACGGAACCTAGGGGGGAGGGGTGTTCCGAACTAAGCAATTCGTTAGTTTGGTATTCTAATAGTTTTCCTTCCACGACAGGCTCGTAAGCCTGCACTTCTGATTGGCCCGCTAATAGCGGATCGTGATTGGTCGTTTTGGCTAATCTGATTGGCTGATGGTGGGTCGCTGCTGATTGGACGCTCCCAGCACGGCAAGCTCAAATCATTGGGTGTTTGACAGCAGCCAGCTCTATAAAAGGAGCTGCTGCTGCCCAAGTATTTTAGCTCTGTTCTGAAGTCACTAATAAAGAGTTGGAGTCACTATTCGATGCCTCGTCTCCGTTCTTTGCGCCCACTCTTCCAGATATAACACCAGGCTCAAACTATCTAGTTCCTGTTACATGCTTGCAGAAACATTCAGCATTGTGGATATCATAAAAAGTGAATTGAAGCAGTGGGTTGTTGGCCCAGTTTTGGCAAATTAACAATGCTAAATTAAAGATGTTGTTCAAACTCAGACAGGTTTGAGTTAACTTGGCCATATGCACTGCTGCTCATGCAGTTGACAGTTGGTTCACTATAACTACAAGTGCAATCCTCCTCAGAAAAAGGCACACTTACCTGTGTAAACAGAAACCAGTACTGATGAGACTGTGACTTTTGCTGACAGGTACAATGAATGGCAAAATTATGGAGCAATGACTTCCTGACAAAATATAAACAAAGGCAGTTGTGAACCCTATTTTCCAATTCATTTCATTGAGAGTACCATTGTGCTAACAGTTTCCAGCAAAGCATCTGGTTTCAGCAAAAGCATTAAGCATCTCATGGCAGATCAAGATTAACACATTCATAATGGCATAAGCTTTTGTTCCCTTTGGCTACTCTGATGCCACTGGATCACTGACCAGGTTTCAAGGGCCCCTCACCTTTGTCTGTGAATCTCTCTGTATGTCTCTTTCCATCAGTGCAGAAGAACTGAAGCTATAGTTCTATCTGCAGTGACCAGAATATAAACTCTCCAGTTTATTCCTGGACAGACGTGTATATAATTGCACTGTCAGAGACCATTTCAAAGGAAGATAGGAATCAAAGAGGGAAAGTGCTAACTCTGGCAAGAAGGTGAAAAAAAACAAATCCTCGGGAGGCTCTGAGTTTATTGGACCCAATGCATTTTGGAAATGCAATTCCTTTCTTTTCTTTAAGGAAAAATCTGCTTTCTACTTCATGGGTTTGCTTATATCACAGTTTTCTTTTTCTATATAGATTTTAGAGTGCTCACAAAAGAGGAAATTGCATTTCTGAAAGTTATTATATTCTACTAAATCCTGGATGGATGGACGGACGGACAGACAGACAGCGGCAGAACTTTGGGAAAGTAGAGCAAAGCCAGAGTGGGAATTAAAGTCCACACAAGTTGCCAAGGTTGAGAAACACGGGCTGAATATATCAACCCAGCCATTCTGGTTTAGAGTTTAGCATGCTGTTTGATTCTGGCTTAGTCAATAAACCATGGGAAAGATCTTCCTGCTTCTTAATGCAGCTGCCCCTCTGGCCCTTCTCCAGCTCCCTACCCCAGTTCTTTGTTTGGCATCCAATTTTGCAATGCCAACCTCCCAGGGCAGCGATGCGGCCAACTTGACCCTTTTTGCTTGGACCCAAGGTCCACTTGTATCGAGCCAAGCAAGGGAAGGCATTCTGAACACGCTCAGAGACTCTCAACTTTGGGGAAGTGCTCTGCCCATCTTTATGCTCTGACTGGGGAGAGGAAGGTGTGGAAGCAGAGGCAGAGGGAACGATCGCTTGGAAGCAAGCCCAGGGCTTGGTCGGAAGAACTGGGCTGCAGAGGCAAGCTAGGTTCTGGGTCCAGGTCGGCCACATAGTGCTGAACCGAACCAAGCCACATGCCTTGGAGATCCGCAGCTGCGCCCATCTGCGTCCTGCGCGCAAGCCTGGCTGGCTGGAGAGGTGGAGGCCGGGAGGATTCTATGTGCTCCCTTGTTCTCCTCCAGGGAAGGGGACCCTAACACCGGACCACCCACCCCTTCCACTGCTTGCCTTGGGAGGGTTTTGATTTTGCGCCTTCTGGTGCACCTTCACCACTTCCATCGGAGAGGGCAGCCTGCAAGCTAAGGTGCCCCCTTTCTGCCACCTCCCACCTCCCCTCCCCAGGCTTGGTCAGGCTCGCCATGCACGGGTTCCACATTTGAGGCACTGGAGCAGTGAAACAGTCAATGGGGTGACCCTGCAGTGCCGGTGCCTCTTAGCATCCCCTGCCGGCCCCCTTGCCTCTTAGCGCCCCCCAAGGCATTCCATCCAGGGGTGGTACTGCCCATTTTGGGAACCACTGGTCTTAACTAATCAATCAAAGGCAACCATAGAGCATGCTATCCTGTAGGCAGAGAGTTTTCCCTTGTTTCTATCAGTCATGCCTCTGACATAGCTGTGACATAGGGCAGTCTTTTCATCAGAACTTAGTTTGCTGGTAGGCTAACATAATGAGCAATCTCCCAGGTTGATACAACAAAGTACCATTGAAATATAATTGTTGTCAATAGCTTTAGTCTTGTCCTCAGAAGAAATGACCTGACACTTTTAACACATACAAATATCCAACAGATTTTTGAGTAGTCCTAATATGTCTTCAAGCGCATTGCAATTTTATATGATGTGTTCTTTCACTGTCTCCAGCATGATATTGCTGAATTACAGAAAGGAAATGAAAGATAAAAAGATACCTGGTATTGATTTTGTTGATATTAAAGATGTTAATTTAAAAATCGACAGGATACAAAACTAGAAATATATGTCTCAGATGAACTGGCTTGAGTAGAAAAAGAATGCAGATAGCTTTTAAGTTGCAATAAAATGAACATCTTATGAAACCGAAAATTATGACATCAAAGGAATGCAGCTCAAGCAATCATTGTGGTGTTATTTCAGTTCTTCTCTTTTCTTGCCTTCTCCACTTCCTCCTTTTTAGTCCTTGTGTCCATTTTGCAGTATATATTGTAGAAAGCACACAATATGAACCTTTCTCAGTAAACAGTGGTCTTATTTAAGTAACAACATTTGGATAAAAAAAACAGAATCAGGGAAGGAAGCAGCAAAACAAGTCTCCAAAAATATCTGTGATTTTGTTGGCAACAGTTTTTAGCAACTTATTCATGTACATGTAAAAGAATGTAGAGCTGGCCTTGGGGAAGCTTTGAGATTACTGTTAAGGGAGGACCTACAGAAATAATTAGATAATTCTGAGAAAGAGAAGCATGAGAAAAGAAGTTCAGAGGGCCTTCCGGTTTGCAAGCTTTCGGCGGCGGCAGGGATTCGCGACACCACGCGATCCCTGCTGCATTCGCCGCCAAGGTTCCCCCGATCCGTTTGGATCTGGGGGATATAGCTGCCCCGTAGAGGCAGCTGAAGACAGGGGGGATCCGGAAAGGGGTTTGGCGGTGTCACAGACCCCCTCCCAACCAGCTAAACCCCTTTTCCCGAGGCGGAGGAACGGCGGTCAGCAATGGCCGCCACAAAGAAATCTGCAGCCGGACAAGCAGGTGCAGGAGGGAGAAAGTCGGAAGAATAGTGAAAGTTGCTTCTAACCGGGACATGACAAGAGAAAGTGACCTGGAAACTTGAAGGCTGCTAAGTATGTATTGTCTCTAGTGAGAGTTACAAGCTGCGAATATTTTAAAAGGGAAAGTTTTTTCTTTGTTCCACTCTCCTTCCTAAAGTGACAGCGGAGGGAAAAAATCCTTTTGGCTGTGAGTGGGAAGGGAGAGGGAAAAAAATTGGAGCAAAATTTGAAAATAAGGAGAAGATTGCCTAGAATTTTAAAGAGTTACTAAATATCAATAAGACTTCCAAAAAATATATTTGAAAGGGAACTTTGTGATTAAACTTTAACTCCAGAAAGAGAAAGTGAAGAAGAAGAAGATATTTAAAAGAAACAGCCTGTTTGGATTGTTTGGTGATTTTGGAACTTTTGAGAATTATTTCTGATCAAAACATCTGGGTGGTTGTCTGGAAAAACTTTTTCTCTACACAATGGCATCACTTGTGGATGGATTGAAACTTGTATATCAAAAATATGAAAAAGAAAAACAAGAAGGGAAAGATGGTCTTGGCACTATTTTTCAATTTTTAGAAATGGCGGTTTATACTTATGTGAAGCAGAATGAACAACAGGATGAAGGGGACAAAGAAGAAGCCATCTTTGATGAACAAATAACTTTGGTTGGAGAAGGGAAAAAGAAAGAGAAAAAGGAAAAGAGGACTCTAAGATCTGGAAAAACAACCCAAAAAGAGAAGAATAAGGTGAAAAAGGGACATTATGTTAGGAAACAACAGAAAGGGGGAAAACAGAATAAAAGGGAGGTGGAGAGACAAGGGGTTAAAGAGGACAAGGAGAAGAAGAAGCAAGGGAGAAAGGAAGGGATGAGAAGCCCTAATGGTGGGGAGCAAGATGTTAAGAAGCAAAAGTTTTTTAGAGATAATGGATAAACTTTATTGATAAAGGGATTCTAGAAAGGTACATAAGACTGTATTTTTATATTTGTATTTAGAAATAACCATAGAAAATTGGAAATAATATGTAATTTAAAATGTGATAAAATGTTTAACATAAAATAGTGAAATTTTTGGTTAAGAAAAAAGGAGTACTGCAATGAAATATGATTTAAGATTGTGATTTGGGGGGTAATAATTTTTGGAAAGTATAACTGTTCCCACAAAGGCATGATATTTAATTGAAATGGATAAAATGTTTAAGATATAAATGATTGTTAATATTAATGATCAGACTATGGTATATTAGCGAATTTTTTTGTGAAATGAGAGATTTGAAGTACAAGAAGGAGGAACATTGTAATGAAATAATGAGCTATAATATGTGATGTGGGGGGGGGGGAGGGAATAATTATGGAAAATAGGGCTCCCATAAAAGTATGTGATTTAATTGAAAAGTAATGTGTTAAACGTTCAAGATATAAATGAATATCAATACTAATGAATAGATTTGTATCATTTTTGATAACATAGTATAATTTTAGAATGTACCAGACAGAATCCCAATGTAAGTTATGTGTTTTATATTAAGTATTATAAATATAGAGGAGAGAGATAAAGGCATTATACTCCATATAGTGTACAGGAGAAGTTTTTCTTCTTTTTTAAAGAAGAAAAATAAATGGATGGCAATAGAACAGACAAAGAATAATAAATATTATGATCTGAATTGAGAGGAGATAAATAAAATAAAATTGAGAAAATTTAAAAGAGAGGAGAAGTTATATAGAAAATTGAAAATGTTAATAAGATATGAAATGGTATATAAAAGGAATATGAATTTGAATTTGTGTCTGTACCAAGAGTTATAACCCGGGACTAAGCAACTTTCAGAAAAGAGATTTTTTATGCTTTTATGTTTTGTGTTTTTGTGTATGTATGTATTGTATGTTTTGAAGAATTAATAAAACTTGTTTAAAAAAAAGAAGAAGTTCAGAGCAACCTCCACCTTGATTTTGTTTAGCATAAGGTGGGGCAGGCTTTCAAGATTCTGTTAGTCTATTCTACAAAAATAAAGAACATTCCTGTAATCCTTGGAGTGTTTTGTTTCTTGACTAGTCTTATTCAGTGGTCTGAGAGTACAGAATGAGTTCAACGTGTGCAGGTTGGTATTCATCAATGGAATAACCACATATATAAGCTAAAACATGCATCCTGCCCATCCTTGTATTTCTTCCATGCTTTCTAGCATTATTGAAGACTATAGGATAGTTTTCCTAACAAACCACAATAGTTAAATACCCAACAGGGAAGCCAGTAGAAATGTTGCCCAACAAAATGAAACACTTTGAGTAGTAGGTAAATGTTGTGTCCGGCGCAAGGAAGGAGACTCGGAGCCAGTGACTCAATTCAGCTCATTTATTGGTCCCGAGATCGGCTCGGGTTCAGTGAGGAAAAGCGGCGGCTTTTATTCTTTAGCCGCGGTGGCTGTGGCCAATGGCACCGCTTTGAATCTCCCACGATTAGTTTCCACCAATCGCGGGAGATTCGTGGCGGGCCAATCCGCGCGGCTCACTCGGCCAATCAGCTCGCCGTGCGTCTTGGCCAATCGCTGTGTGGTTCTACAAGAATGGTAATGACCGTACAGAACACCCCTCCCCTCTTGGTCGGGTCTTACGTAACGTAGTTCCATAAGTAGGCGGGGCTACGCACTTGTCTACTTGACCTGCGCAGGTTAGTTGGTGCTTGGCCCCCGGCCGGTTCGGTCGGGTTCTGTGTTGCTCCTCGTCCTGTTGATGGAACCGTCTGGAAGTCTGAGCTGGGCCTTTCATTGCAGCTCCCTCCCGGTCTACCCGGGTTGGTTGAGTTGCGGTCGCCGCTCCCGCCTGGTCTTTCCGGGCTGGTTGGGCTGGCCTGGCTGCTTCTTCCTGGTGAGGTGTCGAGTTGGCTGCTTGCCGGTGAGTATTCCTGGTTTCTTTCTAGTGGTGTTTGGTTCTTTGGGCCTCCCCTCCCCTCTTGGTTTGTGTTGGGGGGGTTCCCTTCTGTGTTTGTTTCTGCTTGCGTGTCGGTTGTGTTTCCCGTGGCTATTCTAGACCTTAGTTGGTCGATGTGTTGTTTCCATGCTCATCCGTCGGTTGTCTGTAGGCGGTACGAGCGGGACCTGTCACTTGGGTTATGGTTGCTGGTACCCAGAGTGGATCTCCGGTGAGGTTTTTCGCATATACTGTGTCGCCTGTTTTAAAGGTTCGGTCTCTGCTTGAGGAGTTTGGGGGTTTTTCCGGATTGTATGTGGGGTGCAGTCTGTCGAGTGGGGATCTTAATTTCCTCCCCATCAATAGTTCTGCCGGGCTTTTATTGGTTGTTGTATTCAGGGTTATGTGTTGTATAAAGAGCATTTTGTTTATTTTTTCTTGGATTTCCCCGTTTTCTATTTTTTGGATGGTTTTTTTTGTAAATTGAACCATCCGTTCCGCCCTCCCGTTCACCGCCGGATGTGCCGGCGCTGTCAACGCTTGTCGTATCCCCCGTTCCGCTAGGAATTTTTCAAATTCTAGCGAGGTAAATTGGGGCCTGTTGTCGGATACGAGGACATCTGGGAGGCCGTGGGTTGCAAATAGTTTGCTGAGTTCTTTGGTGACGGCCTCCGTGGTGGTAGTTCTCATGTTGCTTACCTCCAACCAGTTGGAGTAAGCGTCTACCGTGATGAGGAAGGTGTGTCCTTTTGTGGGCCCGGCAAAATCTATGTGTATCCTGGACCATGGTCCCCTAGGGGTTTCCCATTCCAGGATTGGGGTGGCGGGAGGGCTGGGTCTGGTTTCCTGGCGTCTGTTGCATGCTGCCACCCAGGCCTCGATTTGTTTGTCCATCCCTGGCCACCAGGCGTAACTTCTGCCGAAGGCTTTTGTCCTAACGATGCCCGGGTGCCCCTCATGCAACAATTCCAAGACTTTTCCCTGTAATTTTTCTGGAATAACAACCCGGTCCCCCCAAAGTAAACACCCTTTTTGCAATGACAGTTCCGTTTGTTGGTTTCGGAATGTCCTGAAGGTGTCGTTGTCGTCTTTTTTGGGCCACCCCTTCTCTACCCAATGCAATACCCGCGGCAGACGTTTGTCTTTATTAGTTTCATGGGCAATGTCTGATGCGGTTATGGGTAGATCGGGCAGAGTCTCTATGCTGAGTGTGGTCGTTGTGGGTGCTGGGTCGATGTCGAAGTCTGGTAGCGGCGTGCAGCTCAGGGCGTCTGCGTGGGAGATTGTCTTACCGGGTCGGTGTGTGAGCCAGTAACTGTAGGCTGCAAGGAATTCAGACCACCTTGTCATTCTAGGGGATAGAATGTTCAGGGTGGCCCTGTTCTCTGCCAGGATTCCCAACAGCGGCTTGTGGTCGGTGATGATGGTGAAGGCTCGGCCATAGATGTATTCATGGAACCTTTTGACAGCGGCAACGATGGCCAGGGCCTCTTTGTCCAGCTGGCTATAGTTCCTTTCCAGTTTGGTGAGAGTTCGTGAGAAGAAAGCGATGGGTGCTTCCTTTCCGTCGGGGAGAGTGTGGCTGAGGACAGCGCCGACGCCAAAAGGTGATGCGTCGCATGTGACAGCTAGCGGTAGGGTCTCGTTGTATTGGATGAGGACGGCATCCGAGGTGAGCAAGTCTTTGGTCTTGTTGAAGGTGGCTTCCTCGCGTTTCCCCCAAGTCCATGGAGCCGCCTTGTCCAGGAGCCTATACAAAGGCTCTGCCGCGGTCGCCTTCTGGGGCAGGAAAACATTGTAAAAGTTAAGTAGTCCTAGAAATGCCTGTAGTTCTGTTTTATTTTTCAGTCTGGGGGCTTCCTTGATCGCTCTGATTTTTCCTTGGTTGGGTGAATTCCGTGCCAATCTAGGAGGTACCCCAGGAACTCGACTCTCTCGGTGTGCAATTGGCATTTTTCTTTTTTACCTTCAGCTCCGCATTTTTGAATTTGGTTAGGACTTCCCTCAGGTGACCCTCTAGTTCCTTCTGGTTGGTTGCCCACACCAGTACGTCGTCGAAGTAGGGCACCACCCCCTTGATTCCTTGCAGGAGTCTCTCCATGAGGCTCTGGAATATTCCTGGAGCCACGCTGACTCCAAACTGGAGTCTCTTACAACGGAAAGCCCCCTGGTGGGTTACTATGGTTTGCGCCTCGGCCATTTCTGCGTCGACCAGCAGCTGCTGATAGGCTTGTGCCAGGTCGAGCTTCGCAAAGACCTTGCCTCCACCCAGTGAGTGTAGGAGGTGCTGCACTACTGGGATGGGGTAGGCGCTTTGCTGTAGGGCGCAATTTAGGGTGGCCTTATAGTCCCCGCAAATTCTCACTGACCCATCAGGCTTGACGGGGGTGACTATGGGGGTCTCCCACCGGGCATGGTCGATTGGCTCGAGGACCCCTTGTTTGACGAGCTTGTCTATTTGCTCGTCGAGTTTTGGCCGGAGTGCGAACGGTACCCGCCATGGTTTCAGGCGAATGGGGGGAACGCTGGGGTCTAGGCTGAACGAAATAGGGGGCCCTCGGTACTTGCCTAGGGTGCCATCGAACACTTCCTGGAAGTCTCTCACGAGCTGCTCTTCCCAGTCGGCCTCCCAGACATGGTCGATTCCCGTCACCTCGATTCTGAGCGGCGCGAACCACTGCAGTCCCAAAAGGCTAGGGCGGTCTTGGTCCACAATTGTCAGGGGAAGCCTTGCTGTTCGCCCCTTGAAAGTCACCTCAAACTTGCCAGTTCCGACTACCGGTATACGATTCCCTTGGTAGTCCTTGAGGATCAGGCTCTGGCTTTCCAGCCCCTTCCTGTGGATGGCGGGCACCAGGTGCTTTATTTCCCGCCATGCAACCATGGAAAGGTAGGACCCAGAGTCCACCTCCATTCTGCATGGCTCGCCCTCGATGCCCACCTCCACATATACTTTCCGGTGTCTGTGCTGGAGGAGTGGCTGATGACGACCGTCTGGTGGGTTTCCTCTCTCCGCCTGTTCCCGCCATCTCTCGGCCCCGTCTGTCTCGGCTCCATCGGCTCTCGGCTTGGCGGTCTCTGGGCCTTGGGGGTGCCATCTCGTCTCCGGTTGCTGTCGTCTCGTCATCGGGGGCTGTAGTTCTTCTTGAGTCGGCAGACTCGGGCGATGTGGCCTCTTTTATCGCAGTGCCGACATATTGCGTCGAAGAATCGGCACTCTGCTCGAGGGTGGTCGCCTCCGCACCCGGTGCACGGTTGCCCCGACTTACGACTCCGTCAATCGCGCCGGTCCTGGTCCGCCTGGAGTCGATGCACGTCCTCTTCCCCGTCGGTGGTGTCGGAGGCGGAGTCGAGGTCGCCATGGTGTGTGGTGGTCTCTCAGCGGCTTGCTTCGGAGCACGTCTCGGTTGCCGTGCCTGCTTCGGTGGTCGCGCTTCGGTCCCTGGCATCGGATCTCTGCATTCGGGCCGCTGACTTCCGGGTAGCCTTGGCTGCGGTGGCATCTGCGAGGACGTCGGCGAGGGTGATGTCGCCTTTTGCCATCAACCGGCTCTGGAGGACTGGGTCTCTGAGTCCCAGGACGACGCGGTCTCGGAGAGCCTCGTCCATGTCCGTAAAGCCACACATGCCTCCGAGATTCCGCAGGTCGGCCACGAAGTCTCCGATGGTTTCGCCCGCTCGCTGGTCTCATCGATAGAAGTCGTGCCGCCGGATGAGGGTGGGCACGTCGGGGGCATAGTGGTTTCGGAGTAATGGCGCGAGGTCGGCCCAGTCCATTGTCTTGACGTCCTCTGGTTTCGCGAGGGCTTTCGCCATTTGGAACACTGCGGGCCCGCAGTGCGTGAGGAAAACAGCCCTTTTCTTCTGCCCGTTTGCATCCTTTAGGTTGCTACTTTCGAGGAACATCAGGAATCGGTCGGTGTATGATTCCCAATCCTCAGTAGCTGGGTTAAAAGGTGTGGGCGGTGTGATGCTGGCCATCTCGTCGGTCTCGCTTCCCCGGACACGTTTACGAAGGGGATCAGGCTTGGGATCCCATCCTCGTCACCAGTGTTGTGTCCGGCGCAAGGAAGGAGACTCGGAGCCAGTGACTCAATTCAGCTCATTTATTGGTCCCGAGATCGGCTCGGGTTCAATGAGGAAAAGCGGCGGCTTTTATTCTTTGGCCGCGGCGGCTGCGGCCAATGGCACCGCTTTGAATCTCCCACGATTAGTTTCCACCAATCGCGGGAGATTCGCGGCGGGCCAATCCGTGCGGCTCGCTCGGCCAATCAGCTCGCCGTGCGTCTTGGCCAATCGCTGTGTGGTTCTACAAGAATGGTAATGACCGTACAGAACAGTAAATATTCCTGAGGAAACCTGTTCAAATGATATGCTTAAGTATTGAGGAGTTGTGGACAGCTTGTCTTTAAATCATGTTACTGAAGAGTTGATTGTGCACCACCCTACACAATTGTCTGTTGCAAGGAGTTTTTGCGTAGAGATGAATGCTTCCTTGTTAGCTGGAACTCTGTATTACCTGGAGTTTAGCTTAGGGAAGCCTTCGTATATATACAAAAGCTTACACAGAAGACAATTGTGCCACATCCTTGTACTTACTGACATTGCTGTGTGTCATTTCTAAAGGGTTGTGATTACTTTTGCACTGTTGTATGCTAGAATGTTTTTGTCAAACAGATCTTTACAACACTTATATGTGGAATGCATTCAAAGCAGAGAGGATAAATAACATAAATTCAGATGGATGGGAATGGCTTTTTTTTTTTTGAAACAAATTTTATTAATTTTTAAAGACAAACAAAACATAAACCTTGTAGACATTAAACCTCTTTCCCTTGTAAATTTTTACAAGGCAGATAATACATTTTATACAGTGTGATTTTAATATATCCCATTTCTACTTAAATATCTTTTAACACTCTCATTTCTTCTCTTTAAATTTAGTCATCCTATTCATATTTCCCTCTGTCTTGTTTGCAATTATTCTCCTCCAAGGTTTTATTAAATCTCAGATAAACATACACACACAAAACACATAAAGTAAAACTTCTTTTTCAAAAAAGTAGCTTGGCCCCGGATTACCTCTCTTTGTATGGACTTCAATTAAATTCATATTCATCTTATATGCCATTACCTATCTTAATTACCATTCTGTGTCTTCTTTATAACTTCTCCCCGCTTTCCACTCTTCTTAATTCTATTTTGTTTATTGTCTTAATTTAAATCATTATATTTCTATCATTTGTCCATTCTTTTCCAATTGTCTATTTATCTCATTCCCCATAATAAAATAAAAGAATTTCTCCTGAAATCACAAATCAAAGTATGATGCCTTTCCATCGCACCTCTAAATTAACATTTAAGGTAACACCAAGTTATCTATCTGATTCTGCTTAGTACATACTACTTACAAAAAGAAAATAGTAAATCCATAACATAATTAAATATATAATTAAACATTAAATCTCATAACATTCCAATTATCTATTTCAAAAACAAATATTACAATAATATATTCATACTAACATCCACACAATAGTCAATTAAAATCTATATTTAAACTAAGTATTTTAAACCTTCCTTTTAATATTTTATTAAATCTTAAATTCTACCATTATTAAACCTTTAATATTTTAGTCTTTACTCAAGTCTTATAAAATTATAATTTTCTATTTCTAATACAAATACTACAATACTATCTTATGTACCTTGCAGGATCCTTTTAAAACAAAAATATATTACCCTTTGTCCCTGAAAAACACTTTCTTTTTCGCACCTTGTTTCATATCCTTGTGGCCTTTTCCCCCTTCTTCCTCCCTGTCTTATCCCATCTGGTCTTTTTACCCCCTTAACTTCCCCTCTCTGTTGTATTTCTCTTTCCTTTTGCTTTCTAGCCTTGTATTGATTTTGCATCTTATTTTTCACTTTCTTAGATATTTTTAAGTCTTATATCCTTTTTCCCCCTCTCTTTCTCCTTCCTTTCTTAATCAACTCTGTGGGTTCGTTAAAGATGGCTTCTTCTTCTTCTTCTTCTTCTTCTTCTTCTTCTTCTTCTTCTTCTTCTTCTTCTTCTTCTTCTTCTTCTTCTTCTTCTTCTTCTTCTTCTTCTTCTTCTTCTTCTTCTTCTTCCATCAGTTGCTGTATTTGCTGATAAGTAACAAGCGCCATTTCTAAAAAGCAAAATATTTCTCCCACATCGTCTTTCTTTATTTTGCCATATTCCTCTCTCAGTTCATCAGCAGATAAAGTCATTGTAAATCCTCTTTTTTTTCTTCTTCTTCTTAAAACAGCCAAAGATATTTCCAAGCTTAAAACAATTCCCAAAGTCCCAAAGTCATCAAACAATCCAAACAAAGCACAAAGTTCTTCCCTTCTTCCTGGGTTAATATCAGTTGCAAAGGGAGAAAAAAAAAGCCAATCTGTATTTTAAATTCTTATTACAGTAACTTCCAATCTCCAAAATCTTCCAGGCATCTCCTTCAACAAAATCTTAATATAAATTTTCCTTTTGTCCTCTCCTTCCCATTTATAACAAGAAGCTTTAAATTTTTACCTTTTGTAAAATAGTAGGATTTTCAGTATTCATTTGTTAATTCCATGTGGAAGGAGAGTAAACTTTCACTTTAAACACTTTCACTGCTGCTTGCAAATCTCTTCTGGAAACAAAGTATCTTTCAAAAAAAAAAAACCCAAATCTTAGATTTCAGGGTATTAAATGTATCTTCTAGTCCCAGTTCAGCCAAAAAAACTTTTGCTTCAAAACTTTCTCCTTCTTCCTCCAGCACGATCTTGTCCGGCTGCTGGCTTCTTTGTGGCAGCCATTGCTGACCGCCGCTGGACCGACTTGAGAAAAGGAGGTTGTGCCGGGTGGGGAAGGGGTCTGCGAACACCCCAACCCCCTGTCCGGATCCTCCCTGTCTTCGGTTGCCTCTACGGGGCAACCTTATCCTCCAGACCCGTCTGGGTCGGAGGAACCAAGAACGGCTAGCGCGGCAGGGATCGCAGAGATCACGAAACCCCGCCGCCTCCGAAGCCTGGCGAAACCGGAAACTCGGATGGGAATGGCTTTTTGACACATTTCGTAAAATAAGCACATTTGTTTACTGTGTAAAGAATATAACATTCATATCACTTCTGTAACATTTCAAGCACTTTTCCTACTCTGTGACTGCTTTAATTCCATTTCTTGATTTATTACATATTTACTTCTAATAAAACCTACATATCAGCTACTTCTAGGTTGCTATGTTGTAACAATTTGTGTGATTTAGGAGTACATTTTAATAACCTATCACCTAACATCAACTATTTACTGACTTTTCCTTTGAAAGAAAAAAACAAAAAACAAAATTTTCTTTTAGGTATGTAATTCTACTCATGAAAGTTATCTCCTAAGGCTAAGGTGAACATCTCAAAAATTATTCAGAAACATTTCAGACATATTCCAAGCATGAGGATATCTTTGCAATTCAGCAGCCTCAGAAAAGAGCCTCTGTTTTAAGAATCAGATTAACAATACCTGAGGGCAGCACCATGTATTTTTTGGGAGGCACTGAAAAAGACAGACTGCTTTAATGAGAATTGCCATGCTCGTTAAGGGTCTGAAATAATTTACTTTTAAGCATGCATAGCCTTATTACTTACAATTGCCCTAATCATTAGATCTGTACAATGCTTCAAATTTTATTTCCAAAAGGCACTTCCAAAATACTTAGGAATCTGAAAGTGACATCTATTGGTGATTCTAAGATCCTGTGGCAGTTGCAGTGAGTAATCAGTTGATTATAGGGAAAGATGCAGTTGTTTTAAAATGTTGCAGAGAGGTTCTAAGTTTATTCTTCCCATGTGCTAAATCACCTTTTGTAATTGTAATATTTTAGCCATATGTGTTTCCTACCTTTGCAAACTCTATAACTTGCAGTTTTCTTAGCTCTATTTGACACTGGAATTTTTTATTAGAACATGTTTAATCAGTTGTGAAATGAAGACTGAAAGATCTCCAGGGCCTGAAAGATGTCTAAATTAATTGGGAACCTTTCAGGTACAAAAAAGGAAAGGAATCTCATGGCTGAAATGTACATAAGACCTTCTGACAGCATAATATGAATATTCAGGTGTGCTTTCATGAATTAAAGTTCCTTTCCTCCTCTGTAAGCACAAGATGAATACTAATAGTGTTATGAAACTGCTGGGTTGAAATGTAAGGAAGGTTTTTTTGTGTGGAATAAAGAATAGCAGCTTTCTTCTTCTCAATTAATTTTACTATAACAGAAATTTGTGACACTTAATGAACAATGAAGTTTGTTATGCAAACACCTTCTAGCTGAACATATGAATAATCAACACCAGAACAGTACTTCATGCTTACTTACTTTCTCTTAGGAGTGCAAAGAATAGCTTTGAGGCTGCTGTATTTGGTGCAAAACAGAACAAAAACAATAAAGTGAATAATTTTGGAATATCCAGAAAAGGAGATATTCATTCGCAGATGGTGAAAGATATATATGAGTTTAAATCAGTTTTTTAAGATATGTCAATCATTTCTCACATGCATTTCATTCATGGCTGGCCATAAAAGAAATACATTGTTATATATATAATGTAGCTTTCCCCAATCTGGCATCATTTGAGTGTTTTGGGACTACAACTCCCAGAATTCTTTGTTGAAATGCACCACTTCCTTTGTCATACACAGCATTGGGACCTATGGAAATTTTTCCTCAGCATAATTGAAAATGATGACAGAAAAATCATAAATAAAACATTTCTACCTTTTCCTTGACATTTATGTTGAAGGCAATTTAGGAAACCCTCAAAAGTATATAGAGTGTTCACAAGCAATCCTAGAGTCCAAGAATGCAGCCCAGGGATAAAAAGGCAGCATAAATGAAGATTCTAAATCCCCAAAAAATATCAGATTTACTTCCATGCTCACTCTTCTCATTTCATTGCCACTTTAAAAAATTCTGTATAACCAATGTTCTCCTGCATTTATACAACAGTCCAAAGAGCACATTAAAAGTAAAGAAGCTGAACTGAACAACATCTCTTGATAGAGGTTGCCTGTTGATTTGTCAAAGTTAGCATTCATCGCAAGAATATTCCTATGAGTACCTTGAAGAAAATAGTGAACATAAGATATAAAAACCTAGTCTTAGGTTGCTGAACAATTGGAAGATCTAATTCCAATTATTCTATGCACTTATAAATTTTATATGACTGAATTAGTAAATTCATATAGGCTTGGAAGTTGAAAACCCTTCTTGGCAATATAACTCAAATTTCTTTCCTTGAGTGCATGTAAATATGATGATAGATACCGTATTTGCCGGCGTATAAGACGACCCGGCGTATAAGGCGACCCCCACCACCACCGGAAACGCCTCCAGAAATCCCGGGGCTGCAGCGGCAGGGCAGAGTGCCAGGGGCCGTGGGAAGAGCAGGAAGGCTGCAGCCTCGGGCGGAGCAAGGCGAGCGGGATGAAGCGGAAGCGACGCAGGGGATCCAGGAAGCCAGAGGCGCCTTCGCTGTGTCCAACAAGCATCCGAAAGCCGGCAGTGGATATACCGGCGTATAAGACGACCCCCCACTTGGAGGCATGTTTTTCGGGCAAAAAGTCGTCTTATACGCCGGCAAATACGGTAGATTGATAGATGTTATGTCTCACCTTTCTTTTTTCCAAAAAAGAGGAAAGAGTCCAAACTCAAACAAACACAGTCAGGCAAGCTGACTCGGTCTTTACAGAGTTAGTCCTTTATACTGATAATGTCCTTGGCATTCTAACACACTCTGCCTGCCAAGTCCGAAATGATAACAAGAAGAATTAATCACTAAAGATTCCAAAGCAGACCACAAGAAACAGTCACAACGAAACCTGGAAGAGAAGTAAAACTTTGTCCCGTACAAAGTTGCCAGAGAAAACACACCCACTTTTATCCCCTGTGGGGTTTGGCTCAATGACTCAGCTCACTCTCTGACTCACCCACGCCTCCTATGTTGCAGCTCACATTTCTTCCTACGACGCTGCCTAGGATCAAGCCAACATTTGTCCACTTGACTCCCTGTCAGGGGCTGCTCCAATATGCCCTCCTCCTCCTGATTAATCTCAGGCTGTTCCTCTTGGTTGTCTGCTGAAACCTGAGGTATTATCAGGGAGGAAGGCATTGCCAGAGAGGAAGGTCCTGGGGAGGAAGACATTCCCAATTCCTCCTCCTCATCTTCCGAGTCCTCTTCCTCTAACAGCACAGGCTCAGGAATCGCAGCCACAACAGATAGATAGATAGATAGATAGATAGATAGATAGATAGATAGATAGATAGATAGATAGATAGATAGATAGATAGAAAGTTGCATATTATTCATTGACAGTATTGCCTACAAAGCAAATGCCTGTAAAGAAAAAGCACAATGATGGTGAAACTCTTTTCTGAGTTTAGAGAAATTTTGGAAAGCTTCCTTATTGTTTATTTCCACCTTTGATGTCTTCATACATGTCATTATAATGCTATTTCTTGTCTCTTCTAATGTCTTTTTGAAGTTCTTTGTTCAGTTCTTTCCTAAGACCCTAAGAAGAGTCTTGGTTATTCTTCTCTTGTTGGCAATTTCTACTGTTTGTTCAGACATCTGGTTTGCTTCCTCCTGTTTCTTGGTCTTTGGAACCCTGTTTTCACATTCATCCTTAACAATTTCTTTTATTTCATTTCACAGTCCCTCTGGCTCCCTGCTAATGAGATTCAGGACTTTAAAGGACTTCCTGGTGTTCTCTTTGAAAGATCATGTTCTGTCAATAAAACCCACCAATCTCCTCTTTTTCTCTATCAGTAGATGAATGTCTAAATGTTAAATTGGGATAACCATCATATTAAACAGTTGCTGAAATGTCTAATTAACAGTATTCAGTCACTGAATGCATTATACACAAGTAGCATCTTTGCCAAATCTATGCTGGCTAAAAAGCAATACTATTCATTGTTTTTCATGTGCTAGATAATATACAATATGATTTTCTGATTCAAAATGCCCAATTCTAATGCATTTCAATTTGCTGATGCTTCAGATGTCAATACATGATTCCTTTCATCTTTTATCGTGTTGAATTTTCTTATATTCCAGATCCCCACTGTTGTTGTAACTTCAATTTTTCTTTTTTGGCATGGCAACATCAGCAACTGGACATCTCAGAGGCACTAAACTAGCCGTGTCAAAAACACAATGCTCCCCAAAATCCTCCGCTTTTCATCAGTAGTATATTGCCATGAAAGTAGCTCATCATCCAGCATCATATCATAAATTATATTGTCTCTCTATCCATGAGGCTTTCTTGGTAAGCATTGCCTTCTCATGTGTGGTATGAAATGATGCCTTTGTCACTGTCAATAAGTCATGCTTCCAACTGCTGCCCAATATAGATGTCTAATTGCTTTAGGTGTATAGCTGGAATGACCTTTACACCTTCAATGACCATACTGAGAGAATATATTTTCAACATATGCATCCCTCCCAAATCCTTCCACTCCCAGATTTGTTGAGGTAGCACAGCAGGACGTGAAGGATTTGTAATTGTTATTATCAAATACAACATTTGACAGTTGGGCACCTTCAAAAATAAAATCTGAGATCTACCAAACTTTATTTTTGTTATAAATAAATATTATTCAAAGTTCAAGAACATTTCACATTTCTCTTTCAGTAAATATATTCCCATTGTCTAAATTATAGCAAGTAGCGCTCAGGATCTCATGTCATCAAGCAGCACAAATCAGAATTTCAGTTCCACATATTGTTTTATCGACTCCCATGAGGTGTTCTGCTTTTGAAGAAGAATGTCTTGTGTGACAGTCTAGCAGAGGAACATCATTTCTGGATCTATCAGGATTTTATTGAAAGCCTCTATTGCCTTTATTATGACAATAAGTGAAAATCCAATTTGAAACTGCCTTACACTTTAAAACAGTAAAAAGAAAACGTTTTCCAGTAAGTGACAACCCTATTGAAACAGTAACATGGGTTCATGAAAATGAAACAGACACAATAGTTGTCTCAAAACAAAATTCTTAAATGCTTATTTAACATGGGTAAATGACATACAGTAGCAATAGCCTCTCAGACAATATGCAGTAGAATAGAATAGAATAGAATAGAATAGAATTCTTTATTGGCCAAGTGTGGTTGGACACACAAGGAATTTGGTGCAAATACTCTCAGTATACATAAAAGAATAGATACAGTATTCTATATCATTACACTTTCCAGTCCTACCCTAATCTTTTAATTCATTTCATTATAATATATCTCTTGTCTCATTTAGCCTGTTAGTTGTCAAGTGGAAATCTTTTTTTATTCATTCTCTAAAATGTCTAGTGATTATGAAATATTGTATAATTGTATCTTTAAAAAAAATAGGTAACAATCTTGATGGCATCACAGGTACATGGAACCAAAAGAGCAAATGAAGTAATCTTATCTGGGTACAAAAAAATTGCAATATTACTTTTCCAATAACATTTTTTTCCTGTGATTCCCTTCCATTGCTGTGGAGAGAAATATTTCAATAAATAAGGAATCCTGGATGGCAATCATTCACTGTGGGAAGGTGACATGAGGTGCATTGATAAATTAATGAACAATAGAGATGCAAAATCAAAACAAAATGTTGCACAATCCATAGCTATGGAATCACAAAAACAACTTCTTTTAAAAGGATCTACCACTGCATTGGCTTATCTAAATTTAACATTTAAAGCTAAAGTAAGTTTTGCTTTTCAGTTTAATGTGAACTTGCTCAGCCTAAATTCCTGGAACTATAAACTGTCTAGAATATAGTTAGAAAGATCTATGTCACCTTTTTTTTCCAGCCTCTGTCCTAGTGAAATGCAAAACTTCCTTTCAAATGTTTAATTTCTGGTTTCTGTCTATCTCTGAAGAACCAGAAGTTCTTCTTTGCTCAGGTGAATATGAATGACAGCAGGCATTTCTTTTTTTAATTGATGGAATTGCCCATCTCCCATTATAGGCCCTGCCTACATAAAAGCCTTAAATTCAACTGGGTAACCAAGAAGTTCTCACTAGATTTGCCACTCTATGAATAACTACTACTACTACTACTACTACTACTACTACTACTACTACTACTACTTCTTGTTGTCAAGTCTTAATTTTGATAATTCTATGGATCAGGTTTCTCCACGTCTTCTGATCTTGCACTATTTCTTTCAGTTTTTCTATGCTCTGGCTGGGGTCAGCTTTGATAGTGGAATAACAAATACCAACTCCATATTTATCTGGCATTATGGGAACACTTTCAGATTTTTCCTGATAAAAAACATTTATCAAGAATTTTAACAGCTGACCATCTCTTACAGCATCTCCTCCTCATGGAAGGATTCTATAAAACACTAGAGAAGTGTACCCAAATGCTGAGGCAACTGCATTCTTGGTGGAAGTGCAGGGACATAGAAACATATTTTATTTTATTTTTTAAATGAAGGGCAAAGGAGTGGGTTAATTAATTCAAAATGCTTCCACTGAATCCACACTAAAAACCATGGGAACTCTTGTGAGTTTGACTACAAATAATGGAGTTGAGAATGCCCATTGACACATCCGTATTTTTTCCTACAATTCTCAAAATATTTTTAGGAGAAAGTTAATTAATTTTGGTACTTTGTGTAAAAAAAATCAAGTATGGCATTTTTATATCATTTCATTTATGCCTCCATCGTATTTCACATGGGTCGAGGCAGTGCCTTCAGGAACTGCTCTGGCAGCTTCTCTATGATTAATATGACTATCAAGTTAAAGGGTCAGAGAGGTAATTTCATAGCCAGTCTTAGAGCAGCTCCTTAAATAGATGCAAACACTCTCCAAGAAGTTTTGCAGCTTCTTTTCAATGACACCAAGGAGTGGAATAGGCAGAAGAGTGCAGCATATTGCGTTTCTTCTCTGCTAGATATACCAAGGAAAACTGCAATCTCAGTTAACATGAAGATAGAGTAAAGCCTCTCACACCGACAAGAATCCTCTCCATCTTTCTGTCTGTCTTACTTTAAAAATATTCATATAGTCAACCAGAGTGTAATAACCCTGGTATTAGGTGGGAATATGCGTGTCTATATGATGTATGGAGCATTTATGGCATGAAAGTAGCGTGAAGCATAATAGAAATGTAAATGATATTATGTCCATGGGGTGTGAGGTATGAATGTATGTGTGGCCCTGACCTATTGTGTGACACAATATGCAACCTTTGAGCCAATGTTACAGGATCTAGGATCTTCTATAGCAGGACTATCAAACTGGTGGCCCATGGGCCAGATGTATCACATTCAGGACATTCACACCCTATCTCCATGAATGGGAAAAATGTTGCAAAATGTCACGTGGTGGCAACATGATGCAGCGAGCTTGACACTCGTGTTCTGTAGGATCATGGAACCATGAACTGCTGGTCACAGCAGTTGTCAAAACAGATCCTTGCTTAAGTTCTCAGTTAAAACAAGCAAAAATTACCTCTAGATAACTAAACAAAGCAATCTGGTATAAAACCTAGTGTTGGCATCTCACTTTCCCTCTGAGGGATAGAGCTGTCTGCTGCCTTCAGAATGCAGCTCAGTATTTCAGACAAGATTTCATTTTGATGGCTGCTGCATGCTCAGCATGGTGGAATGGACACACAAATAAGCCGCTTCTGGAATTTAAAGTAAGGCTGAATTCTGTAAATGATATATTGTTTTCTCTCCATTTTTCGACCCACACAAAAGACTAAAAGAAACAGCACATTGTATGTAGCATTCTTCCTTCTTATATCAACCTCATTGTGCCCCTTGTAGGGAAAAGAAAAGATGATAAAAAGTGAACCACAGACCATCAAAAGAGGATCAGGATAGTCAGGCAGATCCTTTCCCCCATGGAATTGTCTTCTAAAGACAAAGCCCAGAAAAGCATCATTATCCTTCCACCCTTGGAAGGTAGGAGTTAAAATGAGGCAATCCTGCACATAACTTGCAGTGCAATAGAACATCGCATCCTGAGATTGATTGGTTGCTTTCCCCTCTTTTGGCAGAGATTATGGAATGAAATCTAGAGGATAGAGTTTAAAGGATGGTGTGATATTTCACACCATTGGAACAAGTTGTTTGGAAGGAGAACACTGTGATTTTAAAAAAATAAAAGGAAGCTGCCATAGATAAAAGCCGAACTCAGAGCAACTGTACATTGCTGTCATAGTGTTGATTAAGCCTCCTGGGGCTGTGCATTTAATATATTCCATAACTGCTGGGGTAACAAAGAAGAAAGATCTAAAGAGGCATATTTCACTAACTACTGTAATAGGTCACCTGCTGAAAGGCTACATTGGACTTTAAAAAGTAACAGATTCTGCAGGGTGAGAATATTCTGAATGTCAAACAAAAAAGAAGCTTCCCATTGCAGTAACTAATGAAATGACTTAACCATCATTATCCTATATTATCCCACAGTAACCCTTGACTTCATTTACTCGACGTGTTTCCTTTGGTGTACAAATTCATTGTTCTGAAACTTGTTCACCTTGAGTTTAAAAGTTGTCATAGTAATTTTATCATTGGCTCCTCATTTTACCGATTTTGATATTTATGCCCGTGCTCAACATCACATTAAGGATCCACTCTAAATTGCTTTGTAAATGAGGACACAAAGGAAGATAAAAATGGCAAATTCTTAAAAGGCAGGCAGAAAGACACAGGAAAAGCTGACTGCCTGCAAAAAGATTTCATGTACATTTCACAATAGAAAATATTTAAGCATTTCTGTTTTCTGGTCTTTAGTCATATTAGCAGTGAGTCAGACGTTGCTAACTCCTAAATGATAAAAGCAAAATCTTTGTTGCTTGGACATTTGTTCAGGTGATACTGTCATATGGATAAAGAACTTATCTGAACAAAAACCTATGTGTGTCCTTGATGTGCCTTCTAAAGATTTTCAAAGGCCTGCCCTGAAGCCTTACTCTGACAGATGGAAACTCCAGCTGAAAGTATTGTTTAGTCAATGTGAATTCAGTCCTCCTATTATATGCGCCAAACAAAACAGGCAAATCAGTTAGGTAATCCAAAACAAAGCAAGTGGAATAATAGATTCCCCAAAGCTGTGAAACAAAAGCTGCACAAAAGAACAAGCAGGCAAAAAACCCCTAAATTTCTTTTATCTCTTTTTCTTTGTTATACCCTTTTATCTTTTATCTTCTATTCAAAAGTTAGCTTGTCCTCCCATCTTGTAGCAATGAGACTTCACATTATAATAAAACAGGAATAGTTCTCACAGGCTGTTGGAATTAATACTCCAGTACAATTCCAGAAAATTTAAGTGCCACAGAATTGTTCTTTTCAATTTCCTAAGGCTTGATGAAAGCATTACAACTGTGCAAAGCATCAAAGGTGTGGTCTGATTTAATGAAGCTTCAATCAAATCACTGAAGCAGATTCATTAATCAAAGCAGGGACCTACTCAAAGCATTTTGTAATCTTTCAGGCATTTTAGCAGATTTGATGATATTTCAGTTCTGAGGTTGTTATGAACAATATTCTGTAGAAGGGGCCAAATCATATCCTTATATGGGAAATGGTGAGGTAAGTCTGAATGGCATGATATGTCACAAAAAGGAGTCATTGGCTTATGAATTCCATCATCTTAAATTTGATTTCTGTCTCTTTAGATGCAAAGTCAATATTGTCAATATTTTATCAGGTTTCAGCTTCTTCAATATGGCCACAATGTCAATATAAAGGAATTTAGATCTGGCCTGAAGATGGCCAATTAAACAAACAAACAAGCAAGCAAATCACAATTAAGAAAGAAAACTAAGAAAAATAATTTCTTAGTCCTGGAAAGAAGACCAGGAGAAAGAAATTAATTCGAGATGTTTCCTCCTTAAGAACAGGCAGTCAAGGTTTTGGACAGCTTTTCTAAATTTTGCTAATATAAACTTACCATAATAAAGTAGCATGTCTAGAATCCTGCTGTATCCATTCCTTGACCTGGCCTACTTCAAAGGGCTGACACTTAGCTTTGCAACAAACATGACTCACTCTTGCGCTGATCCTGCCAATGTTCCTGGGGATCCACTTCAGCACTCTGGATATGGGCTCAAAGCTGAGTAGTTCAATTCATAACCAAACTTTACTTTGAAATCCTGAGGAGATTTAATGACTTCATGTAGTCCAGGCTGACCATGGTTGAAATATTTAGATGTTGCCCCAAACTTTCATCTTTTTAAAAAAATGGTAGATGGGCAAGGCTACAAATGCCACTTTTTCTGTGCCAATCCTTTTTGTATATGTCCTCTTTATTTCTGTAGTATTGTGTCTCACTGTGTCATTTTAATAAGTTGGTGTTTTTATGGAAATAAATAACAGACTATTATTAATAGGTTTATAATCCAATTCTTCTTATTTCAAAATTCAGTACATAGAATTCCTTTGTCCATTTTTCTCCCCAACCCCAACTAGATAAAATAAACTTAGGTCAGAGACAGTGGTCAATCTGAAGTTTTCTAGTGAGTTCCATGGATGAAGCTGGACTCCAAACTAGTATTCCTCAATCCTACACTTGCTGTTCAGTATTACCAGCACAACACAATTATGACACAACTAAGTACAGCATATGTAGGACCAAGCTTATTGATTACTATGAAAATTGTCATGGCATGGCTGAAAACACAATCAGAAGCAAGGGAGGATATCAGCTTATTAATAATTATTCAATGTTTTGCCAATCCTGACATTCCAAAGTAAGAGCTTTCTTTTTAAATGGTTTGTGGACTATATTGAATTTAATTTGCATATAATTGTGCTGTATTTGCATAGCACAATTTTAGCACAATTGAAGACTGTTGCCTATCTTTTTCTCATGAATATTTTCCTTGCAATAAAGGAGATGCAGAGAGATTATTTCAAGATTTTATTTCAACGAACCCCTTGAAAACATGTAGCTCAACATGGCAGTTATTTTCCTCTAAGATTTGATATTTTTACCATTTTATCCCATTCTAACAAAAATCCCCAAAGAGCTACAAGTGTTTTGATGTTTCTTTTTGATAACCTATAATAAACTTTGAAAATAATTCAAATCCAGCATGGCCTTGAATTTAATCATGCTCTTTGGATCTTTAATATTCAGCTTGAATTAAATCATGGTTTATCTGTATACGTCTAATAAGTGTTAACATCACATAGGAGCACATTCAGTGCTCCTTATACAAAGCCTGGTTCTGTCTTAAATATTATCAACTATCACAAGCAGAATTTGCTGAATAGGAACATGGGAACTTCTATTATAGACCTGTCACCTGGCTGTGTCACAAGGAAAGGTGTTTGAAGATAGAAATCTGTCTCTAGAGAAGACACATCAGAGGCTCCACTAAAAAGAGTTTAAAATAATGGACATTAATCAAGTCAGCTCAATAATGTTTAATAAACACCTTGTGCCTATTTCTTTTTCTCATTAATTGTTTAAAATAAGCAATAAATGGGGACATATTTCATTCAATATTCATTGATCTGCCATGAGCAATCAGAACAAATGATTGTAACTTTTGGTTGACCCTGTTTATGTAATTTTTATGCTGTAGACATTTCTCATTCTTGTTTCAGGTCAAACCTCCATTATGTTAATTATATTGTACTTCTAAAAATGACACATAACTGTATTCATTTCAGTATTGTTAATCAGAATGCTTTATGCTTGTTATACTTTACCAGAAGTTATATGCCAGCTTGATGCTCTGAATTACAAACAAATGTTCCATATCAGTTGTGGCTTTTTCCATCTTAAAATCAGAGTTTTACAAGTAATCCACATAGACTATTCTCCAACTGTATTCCTCATTTGCAATAAGTATCATATCCATTTGTTATAACACCTATCTTGGTACATCAAGATATAGATTTTTTGCTATGCTCAGGGTCACAACAACATTTAAGAGTATGCTATGAATGGCATTCCATAAGTAAATAAATAAATTGATGACTAGAATTCCTTTTTTAACTTTAAGGAAGAAAGAATTAGACATTTGTAAAAGGTGGAAGAAGGGGCAAGGAAAGACTGAAGAGGCTTGAAAAATGATGCAGAATGAAGAGAAATGATGATGAGGAAGTTAAGAAAGGAGAGCTGAATAACAAAGCTGGTGAGAAAAAGAGAAAACTGAGAATAATAAGGGAAGGAAAAGCAGAGCACAAGAGCTAACAAGAGGTGACAGAGCAGACAGGAGAGAGGTGTTTTGACACTGATAAGCAAAATTTGATTACTGCTATTCCTCATTCAGGCTTCAGCAGCAGGTTGCAGACTGACTAAAATGCATTCCATTTCCATTCAACAAACTATATGACCTCTGCTTCCTTCTCCAGCAACAAATATATTCTGCTTAATAAAGTAGAGCAGAAAAGGGCAGAAAAAGAAAACACACATGTTAGTAAGTCTAGTAAATAAATAGCAGAAAAATGCAAAGGATAACTGACTAAAACATGTCCAAGATAGTGATCTCTGGTGGGTTTAGAGCAGGGGTCCCCAACCACCGGGCCGTGGAACATTTTCTACTGGGCCGCCGGTTTGCTGGGCGCTGCCATCTTGTTTTGATGAGAAAGTGCTTCCGGTGAGCTTTTCCGGTTGGAAAGCAGCGTTTGGGTCCTGAAGGAATCCTCGCACCTTAGTTTCATTGAAGGGGGCGGCTTGAACAAAACTAAGGCGCGAGATTCTTTCAGCACCCAAGGCAAGGCGAGCCGAGCGACCGTCCCAAGCCGTCCCGAAGCCCATCGACAAAGGTACAAAGGAGGAGTTGAAGGTGGCGGGGAGAAGCGGGGGACGGCTGGCTGGCTGGTCGCTCGGCTCGCCTTGCCATGCGTGCTGATGCTGGTACCGGGCCGTGGATGATTTTGTGATGCCGGTACCGGGCCGCGGATCATTTTGTGATGCCGGTACTGGGCCGTGGCACAAAAAAGGTTGGGGGCCACTGGTTTAGAGAACTGGAAGATGAGGGAATAGCCATCTTACGCTAGAGTAAGTAACTGGATTTGCATACTTCCTGTTTTAATCATGTTCAGAAAATGCTTGTCAGCTAATTTTAAGCCATAATTGAACATTTGGATTGACAGATATGAAAATACCAGATGATTTTTCTTCACATCTTAATGAAATAAGTTTTAAATACAAGTTTAATTGTAGTTTAATGCAAGTTTATTACTAAAGTTTAACAATTCTTCTGTTGTTGTTAGAATAAGGAGCAAAAGAGTAATTAGTACTTTATTTTGGAAAGGTAAAAAATGAGCAAAGGGTCCAGATGGATATGAAATAAGATTTTAGATTCTATTACAAGAATATTTCCCATTAAAAATGCTGGGTTTTTTTAAAAATTCTTTTAAAACATCATGGCAAAGGGAAGGAAATAGAAGAAATTAAAGGTAACAATAAAAGAAGAACATTTAACTTTGACTTAAGAATATAAAATGAAGCAAAATATTTTAATTACCCATATTGAGGGATACTTTTGAGCAAAAATCAAGACATTTATTTCAAGAGGGTGTACCTATACAGGTAGGCTGTGTTTAAAAGATGACATGGAAGAGGCACAAGTTTTACCAGACAAGACACAGAGTGATCTGAAGGTGGATTTATAATTCTACACACTGAGTATCACTACAAGAATGATATGAAAAAAGATGGTACACTGAATATTCAAAAGAAACCAGCTGATTTCTTAATAAACAAATAACAAAGAGAATGATAATTTTCCTACATTAGATTTACAAAAGAAGCTTGTTAAAGCTTTGAAGAATTTTGTGAGAAGGGACAAAGAAAAAATGAAAAGAAATAAAAATCTAGAACATTATTTGAAGGGATGAAAGAGAAAGATTGTTTAAGAAAGGATTATAAAGTTGGATTATTTGATAAAGGTTTAAATAGGTTTGTTATTATCTCTGGAAATTAATGGATTTTTGCTAATGAATACTGAAATAAGGTTTTGGATTTGTTCACAGATAAGAGATTGAATAAGGGAAGAAGAGATCATTTCTTGCATTTCAAAAGAAAGAGATATGTTACTAAAGCTAACTATACTTGAGACATCTTTTTCATATCTTTTTTCTTTTTCTTTATTATATTCTTATTTTTCTTTCTTTACTTTTTTTCTATTTTCTTTTCTGCCACCTTCTTTTTTATTTTTTATTTTATTCTGTTAAATAAAAAATGCTAGAGGTGGGATATGTAGGAGAAAAGACAGTTTTGAAATTGTTATAGTTTCAGATTAGAAATAATTACAATGTTAGTCGTAGCCCTTTGGAAAGAGACATTGAGGCTTCTTCATAGAAGTTGTCTTTGTAAGAACTATGGAGCGTGTTTTTCTGTTTTCTTGTTTTCCTTCTAATAGTCAAACTCCTGCTAATGGGCAACATTTTATTTATTTATTTTATAAGTATATACATAGTTAGGAATACATGAAATGGGTACATATAAGAAAAATAAAAGAAACAATAGGACAGGGACGGTAGGCATGTTGGTGCACTTATGCACACCCCCTACAGACCTCTTAGGAAAGGGGTGAGGTCAATAGTAGACAGTCTAAGGTTAAAGTTTTTGGGGTTTAGGGAAGAAACCACAGAGGTAGAATATTCCAGACATTTACCACTCTGTTGCTCAAGTTGTATTTCCTGCAATCAAGTTTGGTGCGGTTAACCTTGAGTTTGTATCTATTGTGTGCTCTTGTGTTGTTACGGTTGAAGCTGAAGTATCCATTGACAGGTAAGTCATTGCAATGTATAATTTTATATGCCATACTTAGATCAGACCGAAGACGGCGTAATTCAAGGTTTTCTAGGTCTAGAATTTCAAGTCTGGTGGCATAAGGTATTCTACGAGTAAAGGAGTGGAGAACTCTTCTTGTGAAATATTTCTGGACCTTCTCAACTGTGTTAATATAAGATATGTAATGTGGGTTCCAGACTGATGAGCTGTATTTGAGTATTGGTCTAGCAAATGTTTTGTATGCTCTAGTTAGTAGTGTGATATTACCAGAGAAAAAGCTACGTAGGATTAGGTTAACAACTCTTAATGTCTTTTTGTCTATGTAGTTACAGTGGGCTCTAGCACTTAGATCATTAGAGATGAGTATTCCAAGGTCCTTTACAGAGCTTGGATCATCAACAAGGTCTTGACTATTTAGCTTGTATTTTATTTTCTGATTTTTTTTTGCCAATATGTAAGACAGAGCATTTATTTGTTGAGATTTGAAGTTGCCATTTGTTTGACCATTCTGATACATAGTCAAGATCTTTTTGAAGGGTCTGTGGTATTGAACAGCTTTACATCATCAGTGAAGAGAACACAGTTGCTCTTGATATGATCACAGAGGTCATTTATGTAGAGTATGAAGAGAGTTGGTCCTAGAACACTGCCTTGGGGGACACCACTATTGACAGGTACATAATTTGATAGGACGCTCCCAATTTTGACCATTTGTTGTCTGTTTGACAGGAATGCTCCTATCCAATTATGCAGTTGTCCAGAGATACCATAAGATTTTAATTTTAGGAGTAGTTTGTCATGTACCACTGAATCAAAGGTTTTACAGAAGTCTATGTAGATTGCGTCTATTGTTTTGCCCTGATCAAGTTGTGTAGTCCATATGTTTTTGCAATGTAAGAGTTGCAGATTACAGGATAGTGTTTTTTTTCTTAACACTGTTAATCAAAATTATTAATTAAGTCATTTCCCTTCACTCCAGCCCTAGATGAATTTACAGTTAAGGAATCCCATATTCAAGATTTCTGGAAATTATAACAGAATGAAGACAGACATTATGCAGACCATATGATTTTTCTGACATAGATTTGTGACTATTAATTTGAGAACTGAGAGGCAAAAAAACAGATAAAATTTTTAAGTGTGTGCGTGTGTGTGTGTGTGTGGATGGAGACGAGAGACAGTAAATTAAAAAGGGCCCAGGAGTTGATAGGAAGTAGTTGATATCGAAGGAAGAAGGAGAAAATTGCTAATAAGCAAAGATGAACATAGGCAGTCTCAGAATGCTAAAAAGTACAATTTCTGAATATTTCAAAGAATCAAAGAGGGAGACAAGTTAATGAGTGAGACAAAATGATGAAGGATTGATCTAGTCTCCACAGATTTCCAGAGGAAGAACAAGTTCCGAAGAGACAAGAAACTCATGGTAGCAGTGGCTGAGAATGGTTACAAACTAAATTAATTTAAGGGGAATTTAGCAATAGCTAAAAAAATTAGCAACAGCTTTTTTTTAAACATGTGCAGAAGCATTATCATTGATGGCAATGAAATAAGCCAGAATGGTGCAAAAATATAAAAAAATTGTAAATTTCCCAGTGTTAAGAATACCATATTTGAGCTTCAAGGCTCTGTATGACCAGTAACAAGAGTTGGTATTTTATATTTTCTTATCCCTCTAGTGGTGTTGGCTTGCAATTCAGATACTGTACTGTGGACAGCATAACACTGATATTTGAATAGATTCAAGAAACGATACTAAAGTTTTATCTTGAAACCAATGCAATGACCACTAGAAACATAGTTTGGACTTGTAATGGACATGTGTCAGACTAATGTCTTCTGAGATAGGTGCATGGAAATTTTGTTAAATATGCTTATGTGGATATTGGAAAACAATATTCTCATATAGTTGTATAACTAATTTAAAAAAAAACTTAAAGACATTCAGTGTGTAAGGCTTATTATGGAAATAATCTGTGCGTAAGATAGCAGGTGATACAATTCTTCTGCCTCAATGTGAGAAACGCAGCCAGATTTCTTCAAGAAAAATGTTCTGAGCCAGAAAAACAGAATCTATAATGAGGTGAATGAATGTAGAGGCCATATATACAGTATATACATGTGTATGTTGCACACTAAAATACACACAAATGTTTGTAAAAAGAGTACAAAATGAGTACCAAATTTAATTGGAAAGTTGCAGCCAAAAACCTATGTGGATTTTCATGTCTGTGATTGTGAATTTAGAACATTGAGCATGTTCATGAACTAGCAATTGAATGCATGTTATATACAGATAGTTCTTGACTTACAACAATTCACTTGGTGACTGTTCAAAGTTACATCACTGAAAAAGTGACTTATGACCATTTCTCACACTTATGACCGTTGCAGCAGCTCCATGGTCTTGTGATCAAAATTCAGATGCTTGGAAATGGATTCATATTTATATTCCCAGAATCATATGATCATCTTTTGCGACCTTCTCACAAGCAAAGTCAATGCAGAAGTCAGATTTATTTAGCAAACGTGCTACTAACTTAACAATCGCGGTGATTCATTTAACAATTGTGGCAAGACATGTCATAAAATGGGGCAAAATTCACTTAATACATGTCTTACTTAGCAACAGAAATTTTGGGTTCTAGTATGGTTGTAAACTGAGGACTAACTGTACATATCACCCAGTTACAGACTGGTTAATGCATCTGAATCTAAGTTCAAATAATGGTTTTGGAAGTACAAATGAGGTTACCCATGAACTAAAAAATAAAAGTCTCTTCTACTTGTACTTTCCAATAGAGTCCTTAAAATAATGTGGTGGGGTGTTTTTTTTTGGGGGGGGGGTTGTTCTTGTTGTTTTGGACTCATTTCTCACTTGAATCTTTTGCAATCATATTACCCAGAGCAACTTAGCAGTTGTGAGATATAAATTTGAATTTATAGCCCTTTCTTGTATCTTCATGTTATGCTGAACACCTCCTTACCTGAACGTTATCAGTGTGAAAACAAAGCTAGCACAAGCTTGTCAGTAAATAGTTCCAATATGAAGAACTTGGTATTTTTGCCATGCACACACTATTCTTCTTGTGTCTATAATTGGAGTTTGTGTCAGTTGAAGATATTGTTTGCTGAAGAGAAAGAGTTTTAGCTGTTGCTGCACTAACTTTTCTTATGAAGAAACCATAAACATTTATTTGGATAAGACCAAATGAAATATATCGCTAAAGGACATGAAATTGCTTTATTTATTTTCAAACACAATTAAGTAAAGAATTAAGGATTGTTTTCTTGAGCCTCAAATGGTGTTCCTCTGGAAATATTTGAGATATTTTTCCACGCCCAAAGATACAGCTCCACAAAGGTGGACTAAATCTGAGAATAATGTTTGTTATAATTAATTCACTGTACCAGTGGTGGGATTCAAATTTTTTTACTACTGGTTCTGTGGGCATGGCTTGGTGGGCGTGACAGGGGAAGGTTACTGCAAAATCCCATTCCTTCCCCACCCCACTAGCCTGCTTTCCAGCTCTGTTCTCCTGTGCAGGGCAACAAAAGAAGACCCAGCCAATCAGCTGGGACTTGGGAGGCAGAGAATAGATGGGGACAGGGCCAGTGAGAGGTGATATTTGCCAGTTCTCCAAACTATTCAAAATTTCCGCTACCGGTTCTCCAGACCTGGTCAGAACCTGCTGAATACCACCTCTGCTCTGTACTAATTAAATGAGATGAACAAGCTATACAATATAATTTATTTTTATTTTTACACATCACACAAATTAGGATCTGGACTATAAAAATCTTATCGATAAAGCAAAACCTTAGAATCTTCTGTTTCTATTTGCAGCCATTTAGCCATCATTCCTTGGCCTGGATACCATAAGTCTAATTAATAAAACTGCACGATACAACCAAGGCTAAGCCATATGTTGGAAATGCTCGAAAGAATGGATGACTGAGTACCATACATTTTTGCTAATCTGGCCGGTGGTAGATGCCACCTATAAAATATAAAATATGTGGTGGGCCAAAAAAAAAATACAGGTGTTCTGGAATAAAATTTGATTATGGTTAGAAGAAATGTTGGGACTAAAAATTATCTATATACCAGAGACATTTTTATTAGAAATAATAAAAAAGAACCTTAGTAAAGCAGACACTTACTTAACTATACATGTAATTACAGCAGCAAGAATACTCTTTGCTCAAACTTGAAAAACAAAAGAAATTCCAAATGATGACACTATAATAGATAAGATTTTTCAATGCACTAAACTAGATAGTTTAATACTAGAATTGAAAGATCAAGATAAATTAGAATATTATAAAGTATGGAATAAATTCTACAAATGGAGGGACATGAAAGGAAGTTCATAAAATTGAAATTACAATTTAAAGTGATATAGAAATGAAATATAAGAATAAAATCTATAATGGTCTAAATGTATAGATGTATATATATGTATATAAATGTTTGTATTCTCTTATGATCTTTTATAAGGTAAAATGTAAGGACTGAAATGTATGTTAAACGAAGTCCACCACATTCAATATTTTTAATGTTTATTTTCAACCAATTTTTTTTTTTTTAAATTGGGATGGCTAGGGCTATATTTGTAATTTATTTTCGTGAATGTAGTTTATATCTCTGTGTTTGTTTATGTCTCTGTGTTTGTTTTCTAAAATCCATGAACAGAATATTAGTATGCTCATATTATTCAGACTCATGAAAATGCTTAAAAAGCATAGCTTATAAATTTATATAATTTCATTACTATGCAGGTCTGAATATAAAACTGAGTTTGAACCTCTTGCGAGTGATTTGTATCCCCAAAGGTAACTCAGGAATACTTCTAGCAATAAAGTAAAACCAATCATTAAAAAAAAAAGAAAATTAATAACAAAATCCCCCTCTTGCAAAGCTATCAAGTATGCTGTGTATATGACAAAAGTTCATTAATTGAAAGTTTATAAACATAATATGTATAATAAGTTTATGACAAAAGTTCATTAATTGAAAGGGAATTGTGTTTCAGAAAAGCTTGGGAGAGTCGATAAGAAGATGATGAAACTAGCTTTAGGATTAAATATTAAACTTTTGTTTTCATCAAAAAGTAATAATCTTAGGTAATCCAAAACCAGGACAGTTTCAAATTGCTTTCCCCTAGTATTTTTTCTTTTAATTAAAATTTAGGACACCGGTAGAAAGCCTTTGGGAGTGTGCCAAATTTAGATTCAAGCTCAAATATCTTGAATATATCCAAAACAACATTGAATTTTATAAATAACAATGCGCTACATCTGCAACTGAATGAATTTATCCCAGAGCGGATTAGGAGAAATCAAGACATATTTTCTGCCATTGAGATACAGTGATTAAATCTAAACCACCTATTCTGATACATGTCCTTCATGAAGCTTTGGGTCTCTACTAAGGAAAATGAAGGTACAGTAGCTTCACAAAAAATGAGGCAAGGTGTTCTGTCCTCCTCCACATTAATCTGTGCAGCTCAACATGCAGCTAAACCCACAGATCCTCCAATAAAACAAACTGTGTATGTAGCTCTGAATGCTTTATTGAAAGAACAGAATATGGTAAAACTGGGGAAAATATGAATACATACAATGAGAACCAACTACAAGAAAGGTGATATTGGGTTACTGCTGAACATAACAATTAATAAATACAAGCAATTTAAATCTCATCAGTTATGCTCTGTGTGTGGGATATGGGTTTGTCCTTGGATGACCATGTGCCATAGATTAAGATGGATTCTTCTTGTGGTTCTGTATTCTCTAAATGCTAAAGTAAATGGAATCTGGTTTCCCAGTTTGAGATTGTGGACTGATGGGAAAGAGGTTGGGTACAATATAATTGGTATTTTTCCCTCCAGCCACTAGATGGGGCTAGAGAGCAATAACAGTATATAAAAGTTATATGCTGGGGCATGAGAAGTTATTGAAGTGCTATGGTAGGAGAGAAATGAGATATACAATCCAGTGGTTAAGAAATTTGTATTCAAATTAAAGTGATTCTTATATTTCATATCGCCATTGGTTCCTCAAATTATAGCATGAGGGCAGGACATGAGATAATCTTGAAAACAAGAATCCTTTGTCATTACATCAAAGTAAAAGTAAAATACCTGTATATGTTTTTGTTGCTGTGAATCTTACTGTAAAATACAGGAAATGAACAGAATGACAGTGGTTGATTATAAAGCTATAATGAATCTCCATCATCAGCTTTTTCTTCTCCTTTTTCCAGCATAGCCGCAAAGAAAATAGTTTTTTTTTCTTCCATTTACAGTTAACCTCATTACCTCCCAAACATAATTAATCTTAACTACAAAGCAGATTTAATTTCAAAAACCATTGGTCTTAAACATGGTCAGTTTCAAGAAATGAATAAGGAATATTAAACTGTGATTAAACATTATGCAAGCGTTATGATAGCTTAGTGGTAGTGAAGGTAGGTGAATTATAAAAATACATCATAATTCATTTTCATGTTCAACCAAAGCTCATTTTGCATATGGATATGGAAATCCTGAACATTTATGTAATTTGTTATTGTTACTAGACATGCTAAACTTTCCCACAATGTCCAAAGGCAGCATAATCTCTCACCAGTCTTTCTATATAGGCATCTGTTTGGCATGTCATTGATAAATAAATAAATATTCATACTTCAGATAAGTCATAGTTTATTTAATATGGATTTTGGATAAAACTCAATGTCACAAAATGCAGTTTTATCTAATGACTCCTAATGGCTTTACACTTTGGATTAAGGTATACAAGAATCTGAAGAATTTTTATTTATTTATTTATTTTGCTTCTTTTTCCCCACTATTTTTACTTGGAATTACAATTGGTTATTTCACAAGTGGATTAAGGTCTAGAAGAACCTGAAGATTTTGAATTGTCTGAAATGAGCAGGAAACTAACAGCGGCTGGTTCTTCAACTTCTACTTCTTCCTCTTCACCATCTGGAGGACAACGCTCAATACAGACGATGTTACAACAAGAAAAAGAACAGGAAAAGGTGATGCTGCAGATGATTATGCAAGGAATTCAAAATATACAAACAAGAACAGAGAATATTGAAAAGAGAACAGAGAACATTGAACGAAGAACAGGAAAAACTGATGAAAAGGTGGAGAACATTCAACTTGATGTTCATCATACTTCATGATGATGAAGTATGACGAGAGATTCCAAAAAATTGAAGAAGAAGAAGATGAACAAAGAGATAAGAAGATTGGAGATATTGATAGCAGATTAACTGTGGTTGAACAAGATAAAAGGGGGTTGCTGAGATGGGAGATGGACAGATCAGAATTTTATCTCAGATTCCAAAACATAGAGGAAGAAAAGGGACAAAACCTAGCTGAGATAATGATAGAAATCTTGGCTGAAGCTCTGGAAATAACCAAAGAGAAGATGATGGATGGAATATATGAGGTTTGTCGAGTCTTCACAAGATGTGCAATGAGAAATAGTTTACCAGGAGAAATTCACATCAGATTTACAAAGAAAGCCATTAAAACGCAAATATTGCAGGTGGCAAGAGAGAAAACATTGAAATATAAAGATAAGGAGATTGTGGTCCTGAAACAAGTACCCAGGAGAGTGAGAGAGATGAGAAGAGAATACCGATTCCTGACTAAAATTCTACTTCAAAAAGAGGTGAATTGTAGATGGTTGATTCCAGAAGGTTTAATGTTCACATGGCAAGAACAGAGACACAGAATTGACTCAATTGAGAAAGCTGAATTATTTTATACAGAATACTTTGGAGGGAAAGAGGAGGAGACAGAAAAAGAAATGTCACTAATTGAATTCCAAGAGGACTGCCAAATAGTGACTGAAAAAGAAAAAGGTGCAGTAGGCAGAAAGGAGGAAGTTAAAGAACAACGTGAACCAAGATCTACGAGAGCTGCCAAACCTACCTATAAAGTATAATCATGGAAGAGAAAAAACTGATTACAATTAACATAAACGGACTTAACTCAGCTGTTAAAAGAAGGAAAACTTTCCATAAATTAGAGAAATTAAAATTTGATATAATCTGCCTACAAGAAGTACATATTAAAAAGCAACATGAACAGCTGTTGATAAAGCCAAAATTAGGGAAAATATTTACTTCTTTGACACAATGCAAGAAAAGAGGAGTGGTTTTATACATTAAAGATATTATCCCAGCGAAATTGATCCATACGGATGATGATGGAAGATTATTAATGGTGGAAATAATGGACAATAATATGAAAACACTCCTGATTGCAATCTATGCCCTGAATGACAATCAGAAATTGGTTGGAAATTTCTCCACATTTCACAAGAGCAACCATGAAAATTTCTCCCAAATATCTACTATACATTACATTTGCTTTTATCAAACTGAATGAGAATGCTCTCAAAAGGTACAGGTGGATTTCTCTGTCCTTCACTTTGTTAAATACCTCTACATAGGCAACACTATCATAACGATTTACTCATTAATTCTGTTCCCAGCAGGTTTTAAAATTGGCTGTTCTGCATGGATAACTGTAACTTCTAGCGAAAGCTAAAACTGGAATTTGAAACATCTGGTTATTTGTTGCCAGGTTTTCAGAGATTGCCTAGACAACTCACTGAATTATTTTTCTGGGCAAAGTTTTTCAGAATGGCTTTAGCCCTTCCTAGGGCTAAAAGAAAATGACTGACCCAAAGTAACCACCTGGCTTTGTGCCAAGGCAGGACTAGAAAGCATAGTCTAGCCTGATTCCTGAACCGCTACACCAAACGGCTCTTGACATTTGAAACTAATAAGAATTTATTTCTAATTTGAAATGATGACCACTCCAAATTCACATGGCATAATTAACTATAAAGAGGCCACCATCTATTTGAAGAGCCACTCTGATTGAGGAGAAAATGGGAGGCATTTGTATCCACACTAATCAACTGGAGTTATATGGTTATGTGAATATGCCAATATTATACAATTAGGGTTCAAGTGATCAAAATATGACCTGACCCAATTAATAATGTGTTCTTTCTATGTAACATATTTTTGCCCCTTGACAAAAATATTTGTAGCCCAAATTAAGGCAAAATAGCTATTGCATCTCTTCAGGTATTACAGAAACTTTACAATTGTTTGCCAATCTTTGAAATTCGTAAGTATGACATGAATTCTGCATGACAGGAAATTGGCAGGAAATCTATAAGTGGCTGAACTGTTGACAGCTGCTCAGCAAGGTTTAGTCTAGTGGTTGATGAACTCTGGATGGCACATGAAGACTTACATTCCACACAAGATGGCAGTTTTTGAAATTATATTGAACAGTTTTGTGAACAGCTTTCTGAATTCCACTGGTTGCTATGGTAAGTTCATATATTACACAAACAATTCTTATCAGAAGGAAATCATTTCTGCTGATTTATGAAAGTGCTTTACAGCTGCGTCGGTGGTTTTATAATACTGGAGTGAAAAATTCATTAATCAATCTCACTTGATAGGTATATATGTGTGGAGTGGAGTCGTTTCTAATTAGGCTATGTCTATGGCTAGTTTTATTGTTGAACTTTTTACTTTATTTATCATATGGCAATGTTACATTAGCCAGAAAACTACAATGCTAATACAGAGTAGTTGTTTCTTTGCTAGCTCTGTGTCATGTCCCTGGTGGAGAGTGACACTGAGGGAGAGGAGGAACAGCTGACCGGGAGTGGAAGTGTGGATCTGGAGATTGTAGAGGAGGCTGGGGAAGGGCAGAGGCCGGCTGAGCAGTCAGAGGAGGACCCAGGCCCATTCCCTATCCATCCTAGGGCACGCAGGGAGGAGAGGATAAGGGAGAGAAGTGGTCTCCTCCTCCGGAGGGGGCCTTGATCCTCTTCATGGGCTGCAGCTGTGACAACTGAATAAGAGTATGGACCTGCGTACTGGCGAACGCTGGAAACAAAGCGTGTAAATATCTCTAGTTTATAGTTCCTCTCTGAGTTTGGCATCCATCCATCCATCCATCCATCTATCCAAAAGGTCTGTCTGCCTGCCTGCCTGCCTACTTACCTACCTGCCTGCCTGCCTGTTTGTCTTTCTGTCTACATACCTACCGTGTTTCTCACATAATAAGGCCGGGCCTTATTTTTTTTTTGAGCCCCGAAAAAACGGCTAGGCCGTCTTTTCGGGGGGTGATTTAATTCCCCCCTTGCATCCTCGCCACCAGCCGCTCCTAACGGGCGATCATGGCCAAGCACAGAGAGCTCCCTACTCCCACCTTTGCTGCAGACACCTTTGGCACCCGCCGCTGTTGCTTTCCCTTCTGCCCATTACGCCGCCACGTTTGGAGCTGCCGCTTCCGTGTTTGGAGTGCCGTCGCCATTTGGAGCTCCAAACGCGGAAGTGGCAGCTCCAAACATGACGGCGGGTGATCTTTTTATTTTGGTCCACGCGAAGTTCAAAGCGAGCAAGAGAGGGAGACTGCGATGCCTCCATCCAAGATGGCAACCTCACTAGTGGATCACAACGTGGCTGGAAGCCCAAATCAGCGGGATACGATGGCGATCTTTTTGGAGCGAGAGGAAAGGGAGAGAAGAGTTGCAAGGCGTAATTTGCAGGAGGAAGTCGGTGTACCCCATAGCAGAGAGCCCAAGGAAGAAGGGCTGGTAGGCAACGGAGAGTGTCCCGTAGCTCCGGAAGCAGCCTAGAGACGCGCCCGGGAAGAGGCGCAGATGCTGCCTTGTAGTCCCCAAGCCAACTGCGTGCGCCGCCTTTAGTTATGTGCGCTCTGCGCTTTGGGCATCTCCGTGTGATCGCGACCCTGTCCTTTCCACCTGGCGCCCTTGCTGCTTTCTGGCTCTTTAGCAAGGCATCGCGGTCTCCCTCTCATGCTCGCTCTGAACTTCGCGCGGACCAAAATAAAAAGATCGCCCACCATCATGTTTGGAGCTTCCGCATTTGGAGCTTCCGCCGCGATCACACGGAGATGCCCAAAGCGCGGAGCGCACATAACTAAAGGCGGCGCACGCAGTTGGCACAAATGAAAATTATATGGCTGAGAATGTTGGGAAAGTGGAAGGAAATAGAATAAGAATGGCAACGGGTTTTCTGTTTGGAGAAATGAAATACCAGGTAAGGGCAGATTTTAACAGAGAAAAATCTATCTATGTAACAGCTATGAGTTGATACTCATAATGGCACATAACCGATCAGCCTGATTAAGGACAATAAATGTGATTTAATTATTGATGGCAACGATAGTGAACTAAACATTGTTAATAAAAATGAAAAACAATTGTGTTTGGTTTGAATTTTTAAACAAAGGAATCTGATTTTTTTAGTTCTCAGACTAATATGCAGATCAGAACATAATTACTCTTTAAATTCTATACTTTTTCAAATATTGTGATGCCCTTGGCTCAAAAATAGTGCTTAAATCTTGGTGCTGTGGAAAGGTAGTTTCCCAGTTTCACATTTTAATGGAAATAATTTTTGAAAAGCTTATTTTGGGGAACACTGAATAAAAATTAAATTTCATATATGGTAACAAAGTCAAGTTTTGATTGAGCTATTAAAAGAAGTATACCTTCTGGTCTAGACCAAATTGTTCATCTTTTAACACAAAAACTTGTTATCTGGTTTTATGAAAAATGACTAATAGCATTATATGAAATCATATTTCAATCATAAGGAAAAAATAAGTTGGAGGATTTATACATCTCTGAAGTGATTGATAATACAGCATTTTTTAAACTAAGGATTTTTGAAGATATTTGAAGGTATGTCTGCACTTTCAGATTGCCCCATCATGAGTACATGTCATCAACTATTCATGGAGGGAGGAATGGATGACTTGGTATTTTGTTCATCCCGAATCCACTGAAAATGCAACATCATCCTTTATTTTCCTGCTCTGAGTTGAAAGTTGTGTTTTTCAGCTTTGGGTATCTCAAGCCCTATTGGCTAGTTTGCTTGATGCACTCAACATTCTTCTAGGCAAACCCCTGTAGTTTGATTGACTGCTGCACTGAGATGGGAACATCCTTTGATTTAAGACAATGGTTGTAAGTCTGTAATCTCCACTGCAGCTATTATAAAATAGATGCAGTGGGGTAGAAAAGGAATCTCAAAAGCCTAGTGGTTATATCAGTGAGCTGTCATGTAGAACATCACTCATTTGAAACCAGGTAGAATAAAAAAAAAAGAACAATATCTTTTTTTCCTCTTTGGGCTACCCACATTTTCACTAAGTATTTGTTTTGTAGTCCACAGTGCACCAATTCTCTGTTCTTCTTTTTTTTTTTTTAATCATTTCAGGTAGAAGGATTTTCCAGTGTCACTAGGAAACAGCCTTCTATGCCTCACAACCTTTTTTTAAATTGCTTTCTTTATACATATCCCAGATTGCTATTTCTGATCCATAGCTACAGGCAACATTGAACATTATGAAAAGGATTGGTCATCACTTGTGCACAGCATGTCTACTGCCATCAATCCATTCTTTGCGGAGAAGTAAACTTAGATTGTCACAGGGACAAATTATTTGCGGTAACAGGATTGTTATTCCAACTGTGACATGAGAAGAAGTACTGATTTTTTTTTTTATGAAGGCGATCTAGAAAATATATACTGTGGCCATGGTTGAGTCAAATATTTGTATCAGGCTGTGAACTTTGTCAGAAAAATAAAGCTTCTTTTTTTTTTTTCCCCCAAAAAAGAGAATTACATTGATAAAATGCAACACAGATTATGGAAGAGTATTAAAGCTGATATTTGTAAAGTTGAATATTATAAATAGTTCACGTTACAGACAATTCTTTCAGATATCTAGAGACCGCAAAGATCTACTTCCATTAATTGCTTATAAATATAATGGATATCCTGATTAATTGGTAATGCCACAGATAAAGACACCTCTTTCTCTAGGTATTGCAGCACATTATTTGTAGAGAAATAGAATACAGGTTCCTTCATATTACAATCAGCCACCATTATACCCATCAATAAGGAAGCATATGAAATATATTCGTATTAAATCAGAATACAGCGTATGACTTTATTGAACATTTGTAAATAATGTGTCAATTAGTATTCCAGAAACTGCCTTTTCCCCTAATCAATTTTGCTCTATTGACTCTTTGATGTTACTGTATAATCTGCATGCTTTCAAGGAAAACTGCTTTGAAGTTATCAATTATAATATATATATATATAAAGTACAGTTCTTGAAACTACTGGAATAAGTCACAAAATATTAGAAATGACACTTTGAATTTACTGACATGATTCACCAAAATAGGATTAATTAACTGAATGTAATTTTAATATTGAAGATTCTCACAGTTAAGAAACAGAAAGACAAGTGGAATGCAGTAGTCCACATTTAGCATTTGCATTATATAGCAACTGATTACAGTCGAAACCATGATAAAAAATAACTTTGTGATCAATCCTCATATTTATGACATTCAGATTTGTAAATCAAAGGAAACCAGCCACAATTTCAGTTAATAACTGTGTCTCATAATTGGGGTCACTAAATATAGCTCTGTATATTAGAAGCTGATCAATTCCAAATTATTGTAACTTTGTTAACTGGATGAATGGGATATTTGTTTAATAACAAATATTTATATATTTCACATACCAAATAAAACTACTAGATATTAAAAAAATCTGTGATACCGAAAATGATGGAGCAATTCAAATTACAAAATAAATTCTAACACAGGAAGATACATTCATAGTGACAGAATAACTCTTATCTAGGTTATTAAATGTGGCCCAGCTTGAAGATTATGGAATCGATAGCAATGAATTTCCTTTCCAAATTTGAAAGCAAGTCTGTGTATCAGAGACTCAACACCAACCTTCAAATAGCAATTTGATCATTATCAGGGAGACCATCCTTTGCCAGAATTGTATTCAGGATATGAAGCTGAAATCAAATTGGATGCTTAGGAACTGTATTCAACAAGTTGATCCTAGAGAGTTAAAACAGATGGGACACAATCAGGACCAGCAGAAAGCTCTGAGGGTTAATTCCAGTAAAGCAGCAAAACTGAATTTCATCACTTGAAGAAGGGAAAATGTTGTGAGTTATGATTCTGATAATTGAACAGGAGGCAGAGAAAGACCCTGGAAGGAAAAGAAACAGGAGTTAATTGTGAAGTGAGGCTTCTACTGGGAAAGCAAACTAACACTTATAAATAGTTTATCAATAATTCAGAATTATTTTTAACTGAAAAGCTTAGTCCCTATTATAAAGAACCAACAGATGCTATTCACAGCTTCTGGTAACTGATTAAGGATCCAGATCATGAAAACTGTGCAGTTTAATTAAAATGACAGTGTTAAAGGATGGTGCTTTGCTAAGAAATTAGGCATTATGATGATTGTCAACAAAAGCAGACTGCTTTACAAAAATAAAGTGTGATTTTGTCTTAGTTGGAAACCACTAAGTTACTGCTAAGTTAAAATCTCTCTCTCTCTCCCCCTCCACCTCCCTTCTCCTCTTTTGAACCATGCTGTAAGCCTCTAACCTCTTTCAGTACAAGATCCTGGTAGGAGGTTGCTTGCCAGCTGGAGATGAAGAAGGAAGGATGTGATAAGAAGTGAATAGGAAGAAATAGGCTGAGAAAGCAATGCATCTCTCTAAAAATGAGCCAATTAACAAACAAATACAACTTAGTCTTACTTTAGAATTTCATGTCACATTGTACTTTGCATATTTCTCAGGATCTCAGGGATCATTAATATCCACTGCCATAGCCAAACCCCATAGCCGACTGCAACGAGGACACTATTAAAGCCAAGCTCTTTAACACATTCTTTGGCTCAGTATTTGTAAACAGCAATGGATCATGCCCAGCATTTCCTAGTCGAACCACAGACAACTACAATGATCTAATACATATCGATTTTACAGAAGACATTGTTGAAAAAGCACTGCACAATCTAAAACCATCTCTATTTATTGGACCAGACGGAATATGTGCCTACTTCTTAAAAAAGCTATCCACTGCCATAGCCGAACCTCTAAGCATAATCTTTGAAAAATCTTTCAGAACCAGCTCCTTGCCAAAACTATGGTCTCAAGCCATGGTCATCCCCATCTTCAAAAAGGGAGACCCCAGCCTAGTTGAAAATTGCAGACCAATCTCTTTATGCTGCATCACCTGTAAAGTCATGGAATCAATTATAAACCAATCCATTATCCTCCACTTAGATACAAACAATCTACTCTCTAATAAACAATCTGGATTCAGAAAAAAACTATCCTGTAATCTGCAACTCTTACACTGCAAAAAAATCTGGACTACACAACTCGATTAGGGCAAAACAATAGACACAATCTATATAGACTTCTGTAAAGCCTTTGATTCAGTGGTACACGACAACCTACTATTAAAACTAAAATCTTATGGTATCTCTTGAAACTGCATAACTGGATAGAAGCATTCCTGTCAAACAGACAACAAATGGTCAAAATTGGAAAAGTCCTATCAAATTCTGTACCTGTCAACAGTGGTGTCCCCCAAGGCAGTGTTCTAGGACCAACTCTTTTCATACTCTACATAAATGACCTCTGTGATCATATTAAGAGCAACTGCGTTCTCTTCGCTGATGATGTAAAGCTATTCAACACCACAGACAATACTGCTACCCTTCAAAAAGACCTTGACTATGTATCAGAATGGTCAAACAAATGGCAACTTCAAATCTCAACAAATAAATTCTCTGTCTTATATATTGGCAAAAAGAAAAAAAAACAGAAAATAAAATCCAAGCTGAATAGTCAAGACCTTGTTGATGATCCAAACTCTGTCAAGGACCTTGAAGTTCTCATCTCTAATGATCTAAGTGCTAGAGCCCATTGTAACCACATAGCCAAAAAGGCATTAAGAGTTGTTAACCTAATCCTATGTAGCTTTTTCTCTGGTAATATCACACTAGTAACGAGAGCATAGAAAACATTTGCTAGACCAATACTTGAATACAGTTCATCAGTGTGGAACCCACATTACATATCTGATATTAACACAGTTGAGAAAGTCCAGAAATATTTAACAAGAAGAGTTCTCCATTCCTCTACTCGTAGCAGAATACCTTAACAGATAACAGATAACAGATAATCAGAGTTGGAAGGGACCTTGTAGGTCATCTAGTTCAACCCCCTGCCCAAGCAGGAGACCCTACACCATTTCTGACAAATGGCAGTCCAATCTCTTCTTGAAAGTCTCAAGTGATGGCGTTCCCACAACTTGCGAGAGCACGCTGTACCATGGGTTGATTGTTCTCACTGTCAGAAAGTTTCTCCTTATTTCCAGGTTAAATCTCTCCTTGTTCAGTTTCTATCCATTATTCCTTGTCTGGCCTACAGATGCTTTTAGAAAATAGCTTGACCCCTTCCTTCCTGTGGCAGCCCCTCAAATATTGGAAGACCTCTATCATGTCTCCTCTGGTCGTTCTCTTTACTAGACTAGCCAAACCCAGTTCCTGCAACCGTTCATTGTATGTTTTAGCCTTCAGTCCCCTAATCATCCTGGTTGCTCTTCTCTGTACTTTTTCTAGAGTTTCAACATCTTTTTTATAATGTGGTGAACAAAACTGGATGCAGTACTCTAGGTGTGGTCTTACTAAGGCTTTATAGAGTGGTATTAGTACTTCCCTTGATCTTGATTATATCCCTCTGTTAATACAATTTAGGATTGTATTAGCTTTTTTGACTGCTGCTGCACACTGCTGGCTCATATTTAGCTGGTTGTCCACTAGGACTCCAAGATCCCTCTCACAGTTACTGCTATTGAGCCTGGTTTCACCCAGTCTATATGTGTACTTTTGGTTTTTCTTGCCTAAGTGTAACTTTTCTCTACACTGAATTTCATTTTGTTAGATACGGCCTAGTGTTCTAGTCTGTCAAGATCCATCTGGATCTTGAGCTTATCTTCTTGGGTGTTAGCTATTCCTGCCAGCTTAGTATCATCTGCAAATTTGGTAAGTTCCCCTTCTATTCCCTCATTGAAGTCGTTAATGAAGATATTGAAGAGTACTGGGCCTAAGACGGAACCTTGTGGCACCCCACTGCTTACTTTCCTCCTTGTAGACTTAGACCCATTAAGGACTACTCATTGAGTACGGTTTGCCAGCCAGTTGAGAGTCAATCTAGTGGTGGTGCTATCTATTCCACTTTTTTCTAGCTTATTAAGAAGTAGGTTGTGGTCTACTTTATCGAATGCCTTGCTAAATCTAAATATATTATGTCCACAGTATTTTGCTGGTCTACTAATTTAGTCACTATATTGAAAAATGAAATAAGATTGGTTTGGCATGATCTGTTTTTAACAAACCCATGCTGACTGCTAGTTATTACTTTACTTGTTTCTAGATGTTGGCAGATCTGTTTTTTTTATTATCATTTCCAGTATCTTCCCGGGCATTGATGTTAGGCTGATTGGCCTATAATTTCCTGGGTCTGGTTTTTTTCCCTTTTTTGAAGATGGGAACCACATCAGATCTTTTCCAGTCTTCTGGTAGTTTCCTGGTACTCCAGGATTTTTGAAAGATATGGTGCAGTGGTTCTAAGATGATCTCTGCCAGCTCCTTTAAAACTCTGGGATGTAATCCATCAGGCCCCAGTGATTTGTTTTCATCAAGATGAGACAGGTGTTCTCTTACTATTTTTTTGCTTATTTTAACTTTTATTTCTGGTCTGTCTTTTATAGTTATGTTTTTGGTGGGTTGAGCTATAGTTTATTTTTGTGTGAAGACAGATGCAAAGAATGAGTTAAGCAGTTCTGCTTTCTCTCTGTTGCCTGTTACTTCCTTGCCATCTTCTCTCTTTAGTGGACCGACTGTTTCCTTGATTTTTTTCTTGTTATTTATATGGTGGAAGGAAACTTTTTTTTTATTATCTTTGACTTTTGTTGCAAGTCTTTGTTCGTTCTGAGCCTTTGCTATCCTGACTTCGTCTTTGCAGATTCTGGCTATCTGCTGATATTCTGCCTTAGTTGTATGTCCTTCTTTCAATTTTTTGTACTTGTCCTTTTTTTCTTTCAATTTGCCAGAGAGATCTTTGTGCAGCCATGCTGGTTTCTTCTTGGATTTCTTGTTTTTCTTTCTCAGTGGTATTGTGCTGGTCTGGGCTTCTATGACCATACTTTTTAGAGTTTCCCAAGATTCTTGAGTTGTTTTCCCCTTTAGGATTTTCATCCATGGAATCTTTCTTTTAAAATCCAAGACCCTGGTGTCAGTATGTTCTGTTGCTTGTGTTTGTGTTATGTTGAATTCTAGTATGACATGGTCACTCTCACCCAAGGTTCCTGCAGTTTCAATTCCCTCTACCACTTCTTCTCTGTTTGTAAGAATTAAGTCCAGTATGGCTGTCCCTCTAGTTTCACCCTCTACCTTTTGGACAACAAAGTTGTCAGCTAGGTTGATTAGGAACTTATTTGATTTCTCACTGGTACAGAATTAGTTTTCCAATTGATATCAGGATAATTGAAGTCTCCCATTACTATTGTTGTGTGTTTCCTGCATATGTTTGTTAGTTGGCTGGCAAAAAGGACATCTATATTTTCTGCTTGATTGGGTAGCCTATAATATACACCTATGGCCATGTCATTCTTTTTTTCTTTAATATTGACCCATATGCATTTTAGGAGGTTTTCATCTTTGGTTTCATGCATTTCTGTAGCAATATAGTGGTCCTTTATATACAGTGCAACTCCACCTCCTCTTTTATGGGGTCTGCTTTTTTTTAATAGTTTGTATTCTTCTACCAGTATGTTCCAGTCATGGGTTTCATCCCACCAAGTTTCTGTTATTCCAACTATATCATATCATACCTTATGACACCAGACTTGAAATTCTAGACCTAGAAAACCTAGAACTATGCTGCCTTCGGTCCGATCTAAGTATAGTATATAAAATTATACATTGCAATGTCCTACCTGTCAATGAATATTTCAGCTTGAACCATAACAATACAAGAGCACACAATAGATGCAAACTCAAGGTAAACCGCACCAAACTTGATTGCAGGAAATATGACTTCAGCAACAGAGTGGTAAATGTCTGGAATACTCTACCTGACTCTGTGGTTTCTTCCCTAAACTTTCCCCAAAAACTTTAACCTTGGACTGTCTACTATAGACCTCACCCCTTTCCTTAGAGATCTGTTCATAAGCGCACCAACGTGCCTACCGTCCCTGTCCTATTGTTTCTTTTTTTATCTTTATTTCTTTTATTTTTCTTATATGTATCCATTTCAGGTATCCATAACTATGTTTATACTTATACCTGTTATAATTGTTTGCCAAAATAAATAAATAAAATAAAAATAAATATTATTAGGTTGGTTAAATAAAGGGTGAAACTGCTAGTGTGTAGGGATTTCAGCTAATCAACCATTTTCCTTTAATAATGGTGAATTCCTCATATTTCATATTTCCCTCAAGGATTTCTAGCTAGTGGCCCACTTTAGTTGCCTTTAATAACTACATGTGTAAGTGATGTGATACCTGCTGTGAGCTTCCTGTAATTTGTGATCAGCATTTTCCACTGTCTGAATCTCTTTTGAAAATGACTCTTTCAAATTACAGACAACAGCAAAAATAGGAAAATATGGTTCTTCTATCTTGTATGGAGTTTTAGTGGTAACCATAAAATTATCTCCCAACCACTGTCAAGGCAAATTGACATTTTTGAACAGCTTGTTAATTTTCCCCTACAGTTTTACTATACAATTGTCTTACAACCTATTTTTAATTTGAACAAAAAATGTGATTATACTATGAATTACAACTGCAGCATAGAACTGAGCATTCCCCAGCAATAATGTAATGCTACATCTATTTACCTGTATTTCCCTTTAAAAGAAAATGAAGCCTCCACAAAACAAATCAAAATATTTTCTATTTTGTTTAAAGCATTCATAAAATGCTTCCCACTAGGTAGAAAATGAAGACAAATGGTAACAGCCTACAGGAAAGTAGGTAGCAGCCCTGTCAACAAAGCATTATGTCATATTGACTTTAAAAAAGAAAGCAAAACATGCTGAGCACTTGTTGCTGATTCAAGTGTCTGGACTGCATCCTCTGGTTTTTCTTCTTATTCAGATTTCCCTTCTGTTTTCTCCCTGCTATCTCTGAAATACAATGAATAATTCTTGTCCAAAACATGTGTTTTGGTGAGAGGATATTTTAAACCTGAAATTAATTCCAATCCCATTATGGATTGCTTTGAAGGAATTAAAAAATCATTCCCACTAGACTTAGGATGATAATATGAATTTTTATAAGATAAATCAATTTAAAAATATGAAATATCTCACATAACATGAATGGATAATAGTATAGTCAAATGATTGATTAACAATGATAATAATATATTTAGGAATATTTGATTGATAATATGATTATATATACAAGTAATTGTAAGTGAAGACTATGGAGAGGTTGCACAAAACAATTTGTAACCAACCAACACACTGTATGTATGTAAGTGGAAGATGGCTTGATGCTTTTATTTTGTCTTTGTGTATGTTTGTCTAAAAAATAAAATTTTGTTTATAAAAAAATAATAATAATTTCCATGTGGTCAATGGATGCAAAATATGTCAAATAAGAGTGAAATTTTCTCCCTGATGCTGAAGTCTATTTTATTTATTTGTATCCTTGTTTGTAACTCCAAATTTCAGATTTTCAAAAGAATCTTGCACACTTTTTCTCTCAATACTATTTGGAGAAGGCAAGACTGGGAAGAAATTGTTTAAAATGCTAAAGCTCAGTCAAATAGCTGTTATTGTGTAAACATTCTGACCAAATGGTTGGAACAAAGAAAACACTGGGATAATGATGTTCTTTATCAGACTATAGAGTCACAGAAGGCAATCTAGAAGCTACAGCTGGTACAAAATACACCAGGGATACAGAATAACACCAATACATTGGCAGCTACATTGGCTGACAGTTAGCTTCCAGGTCCAATTCAACATGCCATAAACCCCTTTTGTGGTTTGTTTATTGGTTGCTGGAAGAACTGAATTATATCTGTTAATTCGGATAAACCTTCACCCTGGCTGAATAAGCAACCACCAAATTTTTCCTCAAGATGTAAAAGGGGGAAGCCTACCCTAAAACAAGCCCTTTTGGTAAGAAATCCTTGGTCTAACTCTAGACAAATTTCTCTTCTTAGGTTAGGATAGTTCCTTCTTTGTTAATATTCTGGAAATCAGTGAAAAAATACTTTTAAAAATATCTATTCCAATGCTTTTTAAAGTATTGGAATAAATACTTTTGAAAAGTATTGGAATAAAGATATTTCTTCATATGATAAGTTTTGTAGATAAAACAATGTTCCCTGAAATGACTTCATATTATAAGTTTCAAAGATAAAATAATGTTCCCTGAAGAAGTTACAATATGAAAGAAAAGAAGTTGATCAATTTTACTCTATTTAACAATATCAGTATTCAATATATTCATTAGCTGAAAAGGAATATGGGAAAGACCTTGGGAGAAGGATGCAGAGATGCTACCTAGGGAATGTTCAGATTAGAGTGTAAGAGTGTCTGCAATTGGATAATGCAATTGGATGGAGAAAGAGGCTCAGAAAGAACCTTCCCTAAGTTTTCAGGCTATAAAAATAGGATTGCTCTTTCAGACTTGCACGATTCTGTTAATGTAGCTTTGCAATAAAGTAGAATTGATTTATCTGGTTCTGCTTAGTGTTTGGTCTACTGGTAAGGCTGACACTGGTTTATTGAGCTCTATTATTTGGATGAAAAATTAGAAAATAGTAGGATTGTAAACTAATTTAAAAGTTGGGGTAGGGGAATAAACTTTAAACCATTTTGTGTTGTTGCATGTACATTTATGAAATCATGAGGAGTTGATTCATCTTGGAAATTTTGCCATTACCATTATGTTTGTTGAATATATAACAAATATTATAGTTGTAGCACTAATTAAGATGAAGTACCAAGAGATGAAAATGATTAAGTTAATTCACATTTAAAAAAAAAAGATTGTGCCATAGAATTTGTAATATGCAAATAGATGGACTTGTACCACATGTTCCCTATGTTTAAGTCAGTATTACATTTATATTTAATGTATATGCAGAAAATCTGCCTACAGCAGAACCATGGTGTATGACTACACATACACATGCACACACATACACAAACACATTCACGATGCCCATAAGATAGATGGACTTGTACCACATGTTCCCTATGTTTAAGTCAGTATTACATTTATATTTAATGTATATGCAGAAAATCTGCCTACAGCAGAACCATGGTGTATGACTACACATACACATGTACACACATACACAAACTCATTCACGATGCCCATAAGATTTATATTCTATGCCTTTTTTCTGTTATCCTTTCAACTTAATAAACTTTAAGCTGTTCTTTTCCTAGCTTTAAATGTTGGAGTCACTTGGACCACGTTTACATAACAGTTCCACCTGGCTGGATAATTGCTGATTCCTACCTAGTCAGCATTCTAAACAGCCTTGTAAACATTATAAGTCAGCCACCTCAAATGAATTGGATTCTCAGTCCAATTCAGTAAATCACTCTATCTGATCCCTTCAATATAAGGTAGATATAACTGGCACAATTTCTAAGTCCATAAACCAGAAACACAGTTATTCTATGGCAATTAAGAGTATCGGCAGTAGCCTGCACAAATAAATGAGGTACCTATTGCTGCCAGAGCTTGATAAAACAAATATGCTTGTGCAAATATTATTCAGAAAGTTGTAACAAGGAATTCTGCAGGACAGCGCATCCCTGCCTGAATTCATAATAAAATCTCATTAAACTCAATGGGCCAAATCCATCTGTTGAAATATACTGCCTGCACAACAGCAGAACCAATGAACTTAGTGCCAAGCAGTGGTTAGACATCGTTATGGTGCAATGAAACTGCACTGGAACGGTGTGGAAAAACTGTATATGTCATGGTAAATTGATTTGAGCTTTTCTGAATGACTGTGCCTGCAAGCTAAACATCTTTGAACTATATTAGAGGTGACTAACTAAAAAATGGGTACTGTACAGCCAGTCTTTCTAGTGTCATACTAAGGACAATCTCTCCTGATGGTTTACTGTGTTAAGAACAAAAGATATATTGCTCACATGCCAAGCTATTCTTTTACTTCTGGGTGCATTTGATTCTGTATGCCAGGAATAAATCTGCTACATGCTTTTCACTTGTTTATTCTGATAATAAGGGAAATTCAGATCTCCTAAATCAGAGTTTCTTTACACAGCACTAATATATCCATGGTGATCACAGTTGACAAAATATTTTTCTTACAAAAATACATTTATTATAATGATCTATATTAAATATTATTAAATGATGACTTAATGTCAGTATCCCAATACTAAAATATCAATACAGGAAATCCATATAATGCTGTTATAATTTTGATTATATTATAAGAATTGAAATATTTATATGTGAATAGCAAAGCAAACAACAAAAAAACCAATAGGAATCTTCATCGAAACTATTCTCTCTGGAAACTAAAGTGATCAAAGAATCAGCTTTAATTGCTGGTGACTGCTTTAAAATAGAATTTCTGGGAAATTCAGTATAATGCAGAGAAAGATTTATTCTGTTAAAACAATGGGGGAGGGAATAAACTGTAAAATTATACTACAGTAGTGCAGTGTAATAAAACATGTTAAAACCTTACATTACATACATCTTTTTATCCCCTTTTTATTTTTATAAGTAAATGAAGCAGTGAACATACATAACAATAATCCTTTCTCCTTCCATTTTTTCCTACAACAGTGGTTTGGGCTGAGAAAGCAGTTTACCAGTTGTGAGAGTAGAGCTGCTTCTCATCAGTTGTTAAGAAGAATGCTAGAAGAGGGAGAGGTAAAGATTTGCATTTACTTGGATGGATCTTCCTGAGCTTTGTCTTTCAGCTGTCTTCGGAAGATGGGTAAGTTATCTCTAACGTACCTAGGTATGCAAAAGCCCTATCTTCAGAATTTCTTTGCATCCTCTGTTACTGATTTTGGATCCTGTGAGAATGACATAATTAATTTTCACTCTGTGATGTCCTTAATCCCACTAGGACCAACTAATGTAAAAACACGTGCATGCTATTTTTAGGAAGAGCCCAGAGATATAAATAATTTATTTTAAAAACTAAGTTATAAATAACATCAAAAGCTGTGATATCCACTCACTTCAATCATTCTGTTATTTAGGATTATGTGCCAAAAACCAACCAAAAGCTCTATATGAATTCTTATAAAATCAACGACCATGTTTGAAATCCACATTTTGACCTGATGGAATATGGAATAGAGTTTTACCAGATGAGCTAACCTAGAGAAAGTTCTAAGGGAATACACAGAGATGCATCTTGACAGAGGTAATCAGTTCAGACCCTCATCTTTTAAACAGGGTATGTAGATAGAAGTATGTAATCCCATGCCTTCTCCTCGGGAATTTCTCTTTAGCACATTTTTTCAACCTTATCAGTTTTAAGATGTGTGGATTTCAATTTCTAGAATTCCCCAGCCAAAATACAAGACACACAGCAGAGTCTCTAAATACAGCTAGCTTTCACTTACTCTCATATTATTCAGGATGGCTAGAGCTAGACTGGGAATGTGTTATAATACTGCTTTCATGGAATAACATGATTCATGCTGCTTTTAAATACTAGCATCAAACTGGATTAATATACTATGCTTTTCATCCTAGCTTCAGCTACTATAGTACTGAAAAGAGTCTCTAGAAAGACAATTTAAAAGTTCAAGTTCTGCTGTCTAAGTCTGGGGATAGGGAGTCATCATCAATCTCTTGAAATGAAGAAATTGACAGGACTTCACAAAGAAGATCTGCGGCCTTACAAGAAGAGTTTAGCATAGGCTGAACAGTACAGGCAGAACAGGTCTATCTCTTTTAAAAATGGAACAGGAGCATCTGGAATTGTGTTGGCATATGAAAGCTATCTGAATCTTATTGTCATCAACACAGTTTACACATTATTTGAATGAAACTATTGCCAACTTTGCTGAATTATCCATATTACTACACAGTAGTGGGATTCATTTTTTTTACTACCGGTTCTGTGGGCGTGGCTTGGTGGGCGTGGTAGGGGAAGGATACTGTAAAATCTCCAGTCAGAGGTGGTATTTGCCGGTTCTCCAAACTACTCAAAATTTCTGCTCTGGTTCTCCAGAACTGGTCAGAACCTGCTGAATATCACCTCTGTTATTACATTAAAATACAATCCAGAATTGTTGTGAGTTCAATGATGATAAACTTGAATTGTAAACAAATAAATAAAGTAAGTAATAGATACACACATTAGTCCAAGGGAAAAACTACCCCTAAAACTACCTTGGCATGAATGCACAGATGTGTATTGTATTAATAGAGTAGCAAAATTAGAATCACAATGAAAAAGAAATTATATATATTTTTACCACCAATGAAATTACTTAGCTTACAAGGACAGCACCTTCAATAACTACTGTATTGTGTCAATATGCATAATTCCCATGTTTCATAATAAGATACATTGTGTATGGATCCATAATGACCAAGAAAAGGGGAGGAGGCATAACACAATATATATATACCTCCTCCCCTTTTCTTGGTCATTATGGATCCATTTGAAGAAATGTAGATGAAGGAGAACACTTGCTACTAAAATAAGAGCAAATAGAATATGTTGTTAAATTGTGGGCTGGTTGAAAGGGCTTCTATTGATTACACTTAAGAACAGTTTCTTGACTGTGAAAGAAAGAATGCCAATACCTGAAAATAGCTTAGGAATGGAGTCCAGGATAATTCAAGGATGGAAATCAGTCAATAAAAAGAGAAAGGGATAATGCATAAAAAACATCTCATCATCTGAGTTGTGCAGCTATTTCTGAAGCTATTTATAGTACAACAGTCTCATCCATAATAGTAGCAGATGACTATTGATCAATTTATCAAATAGATCTACTCAAAGTGTCATAAGCATGCCACAGTTCTAGAACAAGAACCTGATGCACAAACAACAGACAATTTAGGATTTTAGCTCAGCTGCATATTAAATTGCCCACATAACATACATGTATTAAACATAATGTTAAAGGTTAAAAACACACTCAAAGGGGAAAAGTGGGGGGTGGTGGTTTTACAGATGAATGACAGAAAGAATGACACTGAACTTTCTGTGTGAATTCCTAGCATTGAGCTATAAGAAATGGGCTGCCATCCGCTGGAAGCCACTAGATGCCAGCAAAGGGTTAATTTTTTCTGAGTCATATTGCTGCCACCTGGCTACTACCTGTGTACAGATTTTGGTGTGCTAATCTGGTAGCTATACACCAAATAACTACAGAATTAAAGCTTTGCTTTAAAAAATATTGTTAAAAATGGCTTATATAGTCAAGGAAATAAACATTTGAATACAGGCAGTGCCAAAACATATTACAACTTTTAAGAGAAGTGAAAGAGTTCAAGAAATTGAAATGAATACACAATTTTTCTATGAGCAGGAAATGGGAAGCTTAATTCTCCCAAGACAGACCTCTAATCCTTCCAGTTGCATATCTGATAACACATCAGAGAGTACTTAGTTGGAAGCTAAGGATTAGGGTTGTGAGCAAAAAGCAAACTTAGCTAGGAGCTGGCCACATCTGGGATCCTGTAATGCAGTGATCCCCAACCTTTTTTATGCCGCGGCCCGGTACTGGCATCAGCTGGGCGCCGCGGCCCGGTACTGACATCAGCTGGGCACCGCCATCTTTTTTTGATGAAAAAGTGCTTCCAGTGACCTCACCGGAAGCACTTTTTCATCAAAAAGATGGGCGCCAGCGCTTCAGTGAGCTTTTCCGGGTAGAACTTTCTACCCGGAAAAGCTCACCGAAGCGCTGGTGCGCCATCTTTTTGATGAAAAGCTTCCGGTGAGCTTTCTACCCGAAAAGCTCACCGGAAGCACTTTTCGTCAAAAAGATGGCCGCGCCCAGCAACCAGCGCCCGGTAGGACTTGTTCTGCGGACCGGTACCGGTCCGCGGACCGGTGGTTGGGGACCCCTGCTGTAATGAATTAAATAGACAGACAGACAGATGTGTGGCTCTGTTGAACCTGTTCCTAACAAATTATAAAGATGTGATTGTATTTGCTTCAATTTATTCATGACTCAGATGGTTCATGAAACAATAGCTTTAAGTTACAAAAAGACAGATACCCTTTGCTGCATATTCTACTTGGATACTTGTGTTTTACAATATTGAATAGGATAAAATTCCCAAAGAGAAGAAAATAATGCAATATGTATTCCTTGATCTTCATTGTAAATGTAGCAAACAGGCACCAGGGTAATGGGACCTGATACTGACATAAATTTACAGGAACATTGGTTGGCTCAAAAAGGATAAAATAAAAACTGTTAAAGAGAATTTAACAGCCATTTGAATATTTTTGTGACAGCTTTGGATGTGGAAGAAGCATTAGGTTGTGTAGAGAAGGCCTTGGTTAGGAACTGGATGTCAAGGTTCTGACTGATGAACCCAACCAAGCAATCATTTTCATTTTATGATTGACACACTCATGTCTATTGCATACCATCATCTTGATAAGAAGGAATATCTGATGAATGTTGGATCAATTGTTGCATCTGATTTTATGTAGACATTAATCTGTCCCTCCCCTGACAAAGGAGGGGGAGGGGGGAGGGGGGGAGGAGGAGGAGGAGGAGGAGGAGGAGGAGGAGGAGGAAGAAGAAGAAGAAGAAGAAGAAGAAGAAGAAGAAGAAGAAGAAGAAGAAGAAGAAGAAGAAGAAGAAGAAGAAGAAGAAGAAGAAGAAGAAGAAGAAGAAGAAACAAGAAACAAGAAACAAGAAACAAGAAAGAATAATAAGAAGGGGAAGTCCACTACTTGTGTATATGTCATTTGGAATATACTGTTATGTGCATTAGAAGCTGAAATGCCACTGAACTATTATGTGGGTGAACACATACAAAGAATTTGGCAGATTGCTCTTTGAAACTGATTTGGCTGACAGCACATAAAAATAAAATGAAAGAACTGTCTTATTAAATTTACCAATCCAGAGTATCCACCTTTCCTCTTCCACTTAACAGTTCTGGCCCCCAAAGGGTTAGTTTATAGAGTTTTGCTTTTCAGAAACTGTTTCCTTTGTGCTTAATAAAGTGCCCACACAATGTTTGAATACTGAAACAGCCTGGTCAAACTGTTTCCTTACACATTTTCCATTGAATAAAAGTCACATGAATAAAGAGGTTAGAAATAAAAACAAAATATACAGGACCTGTTTTTTTTTCTTTTTTGTTCTCATCACATGCTGTGAATATATATCTCATTGATATTCTTTTTGTATATTTGCCCCTCCTTTTTCCTTATGAACTTTGAATCCTCTGCCCTTATTTTATTGAACTCTAGAACAAGTAGAGAACTGTGGGATTATCCTTATAATGGAATGAAGTTCTCAAATCTGTTTCAAACTTATTGCAAATATTTTCACAAGGGAAAAATGTACTGAAACATAATGAGGCCCTACTGTTTTCCAGAGAAATAATTCCTATATGTCTGCCTAAAATAATTCTTGGTTGTTATTCTTGATTGAATAGGAATGAATTCAGTGACTGGAGAAAACTTTTCCTGACTAACTACGGAAGCCTGGCTCTAACGGTTGGCATAATGTACCAACTTAAGAGTCTCTTGGGTAACCCAGTATCATTCTATGACAGTTATAACCACCTACACAATAGAGTGAAAGGAGTTTGTCCATGTCAGCTGGTGCTTAAAGCTCCTAGTTCTGGATGCATGTTATAACTGCATGTTTTGAAAGCCTTCAGAAAAGATGCCTGACTTTCTTCATGCTTGAGCATTAAAAACAAAATGCTGATGCTTTAAGAAATCTGCTCATTAAAGTTTAGCCAGTTTTCAAACAGTAGCATGCTTTGTTTTTCAAGATCACATATAACTTTTTGATCAATATTAGGCTATTTTTTTAAACAAATTTTATTAGTTTTTAAAGACAAACAAAACATAAAACATAAGAACATAAAACCTCTTTTCTGAAAGCTACTTGTAAATTTTAACAAGGCAAATAAAACATTGTTTTATACAGCATAGTTCTAAATTATCACATTTCCATATAAACACATACATATCTTTTTCAAATTTCTCATTATTTCTCCCTTTGCTTTTATTCAATTATATTTCTTTTCTATATTTGTCTATTTTATATGTTTTTATTCATTATACTTATATTTTCATCTGACTTGTTTACAATTTCATTATTCTCTTCTAACATTCCTCTAAGGTTTTATTAATTCTCAATCAAACATGAACACACAAAACACAAAACATAGAAACATAAAACTTCTTTTTGGAAAGTGGCTTAAGCCCGGGTTACATCTTTTTGTACAGACCTAAATCAAATTCATGCTCATCTTGTATACCATTACTTATCTTATTTACCATTCTATATTTTCTATATAACTTCTCCCCTCTTTTCACTCTCTTGATTCTATTTTATTTATTTCATCTTAATTTAAATCATTATACTTGTATCTTTTGTCCGTTCTTTTCCAATTATCTATTTATCTCTTCTCTTTAACACAAAATTTCTCCTGTAATCACTAACTGAAGTATGACGCCTATCTATCTTTCCCCCAAATTTAACACTTAAAATAATACATCGTTTCCATTCTGATTCTGCTTACATTCTACATACTACATTTTAAAATAAGAAAATAATAAATTTATAATATAGTTAGATATATAATTTCCATTCTGATTCTGCTTAATACATTTTACATACTACATTTTAAAATAAGAAGATAAGAAAATAATAAGTTTATAATGACATTAAAACAAAGCAAATTAAACTCTGTCATTAAATCTTAAACATTTTACACATTCCCTTTAATATTTTATTAAATATTAAAATCTATCATTAAATCTTAAGCATTTTGATACTTTAATATTTTGTTAGATCTTATAATATTCCAATTTTCTATTTCAAATACAAATACTACAATACAATCTTGTGTACTTTTGCAGAATCTCTTTTTAATTGTACTTTGCCTTTTGTCTCTAAAAAAATCTGCTTTTTCACATCTTGTTTCAAGCCTTTATGACTTCTTTTCCCCTTTTCCCTTCCTCTCTTATCCAATCTGGCCTTTTTAACCCCCCCCCCTCTTAACCTCCGCCTTTTTAACCTCCCCTGTCTGTTGTATTCCTCTTTTCTGTTGCTTTATGACATTGTATCAATTTTTCACATTATTTTTCTCTTTCTTGGTTGTTTTTTGGAATCTTAAATTTTCCATTTCCCTTCCCCTCTTCCTCTCTTCTTTCTTGGCTAAAATTACTTGTCCATTAAAGATGGCTTCTTCTTGTTGTTGTTGTATTTGCTGGTAGGTAGAAAACGCCATTTCTAAGAAGTGAAAAACAGATCCAAAAGAGCCCTTGCCTTCTTGTTCCTCTTCTTTTAATTTTTCAAATTCCATTTTTAATTCTTCCACAGATAATGCCATTGTAAGGTTTCTTCTTCTTTTTTTAAAAAAAACAAAACAACCCAAATGTTTTTAGTCTTAGAGTAGTTTCCAAAAGTCCCAAAGTCATCAAGTAATTCAAACAAACACAAAATGTTTCATTTAGCACCTTCTTCTCTTTACACTTTCTCCTCCTGGGGCAATATCAATTACAAAGTTCCAAAATGTATTTTTGAAGTCTTATTGCAGTTACTCTCTAATCTTATAAATTCCAAGCCGTCTCCTCCAGCAAGATCTTAATATAAGTTTTTTTTTTAACCTCTCCCTACCCACTTATAGCAAAAAACTTTTGATTTACCTTCAGTGCCAAAGCAGGTTTTTCAATGTCCATTTGCTATCTCCGTAAGGAAGGACTTTCGTTCGCTGCCTTGACAATCTCCTTTGGAAACAATATATCATTCAAAAAAAAATTGGGTGCAGAATATGGTCCATTGTCATTAGTTTTCTTGTCTTTCAATCCAAGTTATAAACTTTTAGCTGAGTCTAATCAATTATTCCAGCTGAGTATCGCATTACAGGCAATGCCCATGTGTTAATTGCCTTTATGATAGAATAGAATAGAATAGGATAGGATAGAATAGGATAGACTAGAATAGACTAGACTAGACTAGACTAGAATAGACTAGACTAGAATAGAATAGAATAGAATAGAATAGAATAGAATAGAATAGAATAGAATAGAATAGAATAGAATAGAATAGAATAGAATTCTTTATTGGCCAAGTGTGATTGGACACAGAAGGAATTTGTCTTGGTGCAAATACTCTCAGTATACATAAAAGAAAAGATATATTCATCAATAATCATAAGGTACAACACTTAATGATAGTCATACGGTACAATAAGCAATAAAATCATACTAGGAAACAGTCAATATAGAACGTAAGGATACAAGCGACAAAATTACAGTCATACAGTCACAAATGGGAGGGGATGGGTGATAAGGAGTGATGAGAAGATTAACAGTAATAGTAGTGCAGACTTTGTAAATAGTTGGACAGTGTTGAGGGAATTATTTGTTTAGCAGAGTGGTGGCGTTCGGGAAAAAAACTGTTCTTGTGTCTAGTTGTTCTGGTGTGCCACTGCAACACTCTATAGCGTTGTTTTGAGGGAAGGAGTTGAAACAATTTATGTCTGGGATGTGAGGGGTCTGTAAATATTTTCACAGCCCTCTTTTTGACTGGTGCAGTATACAGGTCCTTGATTGAAGGCAGGTTATTTTGTTTTTTTCTGCAGTCCTAATTCTCTGAAGTCTGTGTCTGTCCTGTTGGGTTGCAGAATCAAACCAGACAGTTGTAGACGTGCAGATCATAGACTCAATAATTCCTCTGTAGAACTGTATCAGCAGCTCCTTGGGCAGTTTGAGCTTTCTGAGTTGGTGCAGAAAGAACATTATTTGTTGAGCTTTTTTGATAACATGTTTGATGTTAGGTGTCTATTTTAGGTCATGTGATATAGTAGAACCTAGAAATTTGAAGGTCTCTACTGTTGATACTGTGCTGTCTAGTATTGTAAGAGATGGTAGTATGGCAGGTTTTTTCTAAAGTCTACCACCATTTCTACTGTTTTGAGTATGTTCAGTTCCAGATTGTTCTGGTTACATCACGAGGCAAGTTGTATAACCTCCTGTCTGTATGCAGATTCATTGTTATCTCGAATGAGACCAATCACTGTTGTGTCATCAGCAAACTTCAGTATTTTAATAGATGGATCTTTTGAGACAAAGTCATTGGTATATAGGAAGAAGAGAAGTGGAGAAAGCACGCAGCCTTGGGGGGGGGCTGTTGTGATTGTACAGGTATTGGATGTGATTCTGCCTAGATTCAACTGCTGCTTCCTGTCTGTTAGGAAGCTTATGATCCACTTACAAGTGTGTTCAGGTACCGCTAGTTGGTTTAATTTACTTAGAAGAGTGTCTGGAATGATGGTATTGAATGCTGAACTGAAGTCTACAAAGAGGACCCTTACGTAGGTATTTGGAGATTCAAGGTGTTGTAGGATGTAATGCAGAGCCAAATTAACAACATCATCTGTCAATCTATTTGCTTGATATGCAAACTGTGTGGGATCTAACAGCAGATCCATTATGGTTTTCAGGTGGGACAGCACTAGCCTTTCAAAGATTTTCATAACTACAGATGTTAGAGCAATTGGTTTGTAGTCATTCAGTTCCTTGATGGAGGGTTTCTTTGGCACTGGGATGATAGTAGAGCGTTTGAAGCAGGAAAGAACATCACACATCTCTAGTGATCTATTGAAGATTCGGGTGAAGCTGGGGGCCAATTGGTCAGCACATTTCCTCTACTTAGCTTTGACCTCAAGATTTACTGGACTTTTTATGTATTTTGTTGAAGTAGCTTCCTTGATTTGATTATGAAACAGGTCAGAGGTTTCCAAAACTCCTAAGTACTTGTACCCTTCTTCTGGTGTTATTGCTTTCATCAACTCTTCATTATCAGGTTTGAATCCATCATTTTTTATTATTGATCATAGCACAGTCAGCCAGATGTTCAAACTAAAGTTTGGCATTTTTGTCTACCTGTTGAGTCCTTACTAAGGATGATGATGATGATGATGATGACAATGATGATGATTTGAAGATTTCCTTTCCTTTAAGTATCAGTATTATATGTACCCCTATCCAAATATCCAGTATCTTTCCATTACCTAAAATGAACTATATGCCTAATCTTGTATGGTATGATTTACATTTTAATAAACCACTTTGTGGACAAAAGAAGAAATAACCTTAAGAGTTTTTGGATCATATGATGCAAACAAAATGGGATCATTTCATAAAAAGAGGAGCCTGGGAAGTTTTATTGTTTTGTTTTAACTATAGTAATTCTATTTTCAGAGTTTATCCCTATGTGATTTTAATCTCAAAATGGTAACAAGATATCTTGATAGTCTTGATTACAGAAGATCTGATGAGTTTGGTGCAGAGGCAATATTTTCTTTCTCCTGCAGCAATAAACCTCGTTAAGGCCAAGGTATTGAGCCTTTGCCTTCTGGCACACTGCATTACTTGTACAAGGACTTAAGAGGTTACAGATTAAGCGCAGTATCAGTTGGATAAGGAAACTTATGTCTTCTGTTAGCAGACTTTCTTCTGAGATAATCAGGAAAATTGCTAAATTATATTCAGGAGCAAATGTTGTTGCATAGTCTTAAATTTGAGGCTGGAATTGATAAATGGGAATTTATATTGCTGTTAGTTAAGATATTGATATATATTCTGTTATTTTATCTTTTATTAATATTCCTTTGTATTTATTTTTCAATTTTGTAATAACTGTCATCATTGACCATAAATTTATATTAAACTGCACAAAAGAGATGGGGTTTTTTAAACATAGAGAAGTTTGGGAGGTGGCCATGGTTTTGCTTTTTAAACCAATTACGTTAAAGCCCATTTTAGGGCTTGAGATATTTCCTCTCATAAAAAGGTGGTAAGCTACACTGACAGTGGTTGGCAATCAATATTATAGAGGACATCATAAGCCATGGTGTGCTGATTAGTGGGATACAAGATTGGTAGAAACAAAATAAGATCAAATTAAAGGACACCTCTATCTCATTGACCATGCCTAATTTAGCTGTGCTAAATTTAGTTTATTTTAAGTTTTGGCCACAATGTGTATCATAAGTCTTTATTGTCTCTCTTTCTCTGTGTATTGATATACTTTTTTCCAAACCTGAGCTATTGTGGGTTATTTATTTATTTTTTTGAAGGAAGGAAGGAAAGAAGGAAGGAAGGAAGGAAGGAAGGTAACAGACAAATAATTCCAAAGATAGCCTCTAATATAGTATTTTGAAATGGGGGGGGGGGGGAGTAAACCATTGTGTTTGCCCAAGTCAAATTAGCAAATTAAGATATAAACTTAAAGTTCTCCTTCTTATACTCTCTGAATGTAAAATACCACGAAGATAAACCTCACAGGGATTTGTGATCTAAATGCTGTGGTAAGATTAAAAAATATAGTGTGTCTTTAAAATCAGTATATGTGTATTCATTTATAATCAAACACATGAATAAATGTATTATACATAGGCAGAAATTGTTCAATTATTAAATATATTTTTTAAAAAACCGATTGATGTTTCTGAATAGCACTGACAAATTTATTATATGAGACAAATTGGAAATTGAAATCCTACAACCAGAAATAGTAATAATAATAATATAATAATATTCCTCTGTGAGCTCTTTGTGCTCGGAGGAAGATGAGAGCTATGCCAGAGGTTCAACCATACTGGACAAATCTCATCAGAGTCAGACAAAGAGTGTCTCTCCCATAAACAATATGTTGAGATGTATATTACAGAAACCCATATCAGCTTGTTCGTCACCCAGGTCAACAAAGATTGTACTAGGCATTGAAATTTTCCAGGGCATCTGGTGAAAAATGATCTACAGGACTCAGGTCTGTTGGCTGAGCAACCAGGGTCAGCAGCTGCAGAACTACTAGAAGAAAAAGTGTTTACTCACACAAATATATAGAGGTAGAAAACAATGAAATAATGATCTGTTATTGCAAATCAAGCCAATGAGAGGAGGATACCTGAGAAGAATGCATCAGTTCTGGAAAGAACAACATCCACAATCAGAAAAAAACAAAACAGATGCTAATAAATGAACCCTGATTTGTAATATGAAATGAAGCATTCACAGATTGGAACACTTGCAAAGACAAAATAAATCAGAGTTTTGCCCAAAGTAGAGACAAACCAGGGGGAATCAGAAGCCATCACAGCTACTGAATCAAAGCTTTCTAAATCAAAACTCTCAGATGGAAGTTCTTATTTCATACCTTGGTTTCCTAAAGACACAAAGTGACAATTCAGCTGGTCCTAACTGCTACTATCATTCTACTGTGTTTACCATTTTAAAATATTTTATTATTAAGACATTTTCTAGAACATCTTCATTAATCTTCTTCGTTATTTATCAGTTAATGATACTAACTAAACTTTAGCAAACAATCCATTGTTGTACTTGAATTAAGGTTTGCCAAATCCTGCTGAACATAATTGTGATTGTATGAATGGATAGAAGGCATGATGAGTGAAATAGTGCCTCTAATATATTGCCTATTTTAGAATAGCAGTATAGACATTAGCAGTTCATTTTGATAAAATTACATTTCAGCATTCACATTTCCTGGAGATTTTATTAAAACTAGCCTTATCTATTTAATTAAAAGCAAACTTTACCATACTGAGGCAAACAGATTAACATAATATGTTTCAACAATCTCCTGGGAAAATAAAAGTATTTATCCATTCTAATTGCTGCAGTTACATTTTTGTCAAAACCAATTGGTCCTTTCAAAAAAAGTACAGATATGACAGACACAAGACAATGGTAAATAGCTCAACATTTAGTTATTCAGATGAGGCATGTTATTTAAATGTAAATGCATTGTTATTCTAATGAAGAGAAACTGTTCAGAGAACACGTTAATCAAGTACTGTAAAATTCTTTGTGGGGTTATATTGATTTCACAATCTAATATTATACTTTAAAAAAAATCACAATAAAATTGGTGCTACATGTGTTTAAACAAGAAGGATTAGTACCTTGACTACATAATGAGACCATGTGCATAGTAAACATTGTTCAGAGCTGGTAAATAAAAGCTTAACTTAAAAATATGTTAACATATCAACCTATGGCACTGTAATTGTTAGTCTGCGTACATGTGCAACTGGCTCTCATTACATCAAGTAAGAACTGGTGAGCCTGGTTTGGAAATCTGTGCACACAACTGTCTGCATAAATACACCTTTCCATATTTTGCCTCTGCAAACTTGAAACTTGAGTCTGTCATTAGTGCAAATTGGCTTGGACAGTGTTACTCCTTGAGTGTGTTTTCTCTGAAACTGAGCCAACTGTTCAACAGCAACATAGAACAAACTCAAATATTATTTTCATTTTGAATAATACTTCATCTTTTTACAACTATAAGAATACATTTTAAAAATATAAGAAAAAAATAAGAATATTGAGATGTTCATCAAAATGCTTTATTCATGAAGAAGAGTGTAACTAGTATTTATCAGAATTATGTTACATATTCCCTCTTAAATGGTATTTTCTTTTAGAATAGAATAGAATAGAATAGAATAGAATAGAATAGAATAGAATAGAATAGAATAGAATAGAATTCTTTATTGGCCAAGTGTGATTGGACACACAAGGAATTTGTCTTGGTGCATATGCTCTCAGTGTACATAAAAAGAATAATAAGCAGGGGTGGGATTCAAATTTTTTAACAACCGGTTCTGTAGGCGTGGCTTAGGTGGTGGGCGTGGCTTAGGTGGTCATGTGACTGGATGGACATGGCTTGGTGGTTATGTTATTGGCTGGGTGTGGCCAACTCAATATCACTCACATCGAGGCATGCATCTCCTCGCCTGGCCTCTCATGACTGTGGGGATGCTGCAATAGTCATAAGTGTGAAAAATGGTCATAAGGCACTTTTTTCAGTGCCATTGTAACTTTGAATGATCACTCCACACAAGCAAAGTACCAGCAAAGGAGGGGAAAAAAACTGCAGAGATGTTCCTGAGACAGGAAGTGTAGTCCTGCCAAGAATGTAATAAGTGTTAACGGAGAGGCAGCTTCTGTAAACAACACCAGAATGTTTCCTTTCTGCCTTCCTTACAGGATTAGGTCAGTAATTTCTTCTAACAACCGGTTCTCTGAACTGCTTAGAATGTTAACAACCAGTTCTAGCGAATAGGTGCGAACTGGTAGAATCCCACCGCTGATCATAAGGTACAATACTTAATGATAATCATAGGGTACAATAAGCAATCAAATCATACTAGGAAACAGTCAATATAAATTGTAAGGATACAAGCAACAAAGTTACAGTCATACAGTCACAAGTGGGAGAGGATAGGTGATAAGGAGTGATGAGAAGATTGATAGTAATAGTAATGCAGACTTAGCAAATAGTTGGACAACGTTGAGGGAATTATTTGTTTAGCAGAGTGATGGTGTTTGAGGTAAAAATGTCCTTGTGTCTAGTTGTTTTGGTGTGCAGTGCCCTTTAGCATCATTTTGAAGGTAGGAGTTGAAACAATTTTATGTCCAGGATGTGCGGGGTCTGTAAATATTTTCACAGCCCTCTTTTTGACTCGTGCAGTATACAGGTGCTCAATGGAAGGCAGGTTGTTTTGTTTTTTTCTGTATTCCTAATTACTCTCTGAAGTCTGTGTCTGTCTTGTTGGGTTGCAGAACAGAACAGACAGTTATAGAAGTGCAGATGACATACTCTACATTGCAAAACTACCCTTTCCTTTATGGAGGTTCATATGAACCTTAACTATTAAAATATTAGCTAAAATTCATGGAAAGAATTTGGCCTGGTTAGATTACTGATAACTTTGTCTTGGAAGAAAGGCATATTGTAGTCTCTCATTCCTTTAGTACTTAGTTTTGAGAGATCCATGTTAAAAATAAAATTACAGAACTTTGACCTGGACTACAGAGAAATAGAATTAAAAGTTGGCAGACTCTTTCTGGTATATCTTTCATAGTACCTCATTACCTCCTTTCCATCTTAAGAAGATGAGTACTTCCACAGTCTAGACTTAAGAGTTTGGAGACAAGGTGTAATAGCATTCCACTCAAAGATCACTTGCATCCAATGAGCCAGAGCAATCAAGACAGTATATCATGTATCATTGTGGTGCTCTTTTGTATCAAACCTAGAGTTCTGAATTATTGTAATAACACCTTTGCTAAGTAGTCTTTAGATTGGCTAGAAATTACAAATGCTTTCTTCTAGTCTTCAGATGATTAGGAGGCTAGAATCATTTTCCAGAAACGTCTAGAAGGATGTATTTGCTGTAAGAGGGTTCTGTGTTTAACACTGAAAAGATTTATCAGATGTTTATCTGGATATATTATTCATTTTATTAACCCTAACTTTTTATTTTAGCTTTATATGATAATGTTGTGTCACTTTAGTCTTTATCCTTAAATAAACTACTACCAAATGCTTAACACATGCAGACAGACAGACATGCATATATAGTTACATATCAAGTTGTAACTATCCTCCAACTGTGTTTAGTTATTGCAACATTGTATGCAAACAAGGTTAATTAGACTGTGTGGTTTAGGTGTAGATATGCTGAAGATGCAGTACAAATGCTTAATTTGATTAACAAACTTTGTACCACCATGGAATTAGTATTGAATAATTAAGTTTTCTGTTGTGCAAAACAGCATAAGCCATTTTCATAAAATATTGTGCAGTCATGGCTGGTCAATGTGGAGAGGACAGAGTGAAGAGGCAGATTAGAACCATAATCACCCTTGATTTTTATAATTTTTTAATGTGAGAAGCATCTAATAAGTCTCTTGCAGATGGAACCATCCATGTGCCTAGCAGTATGCACATATTTTTTGTCTCTGTGTTAATTTGTTTTGAAATCTGTCCTTGAGTATTTATTCTATATTGGTAAAGAAACACTGCCCCATCAGTGAGATTGCTTCCATTTGTTTTAAAATGCATTATATCAGTGTCAGAATAAGCTGAAGTTGACAGTTTATTTACTCAGATGCATTGCAGAGCTTGTCCTCTGCAAGCTCTTTGACCTCTAAAAACTTCCAGCATATGTTTCTCCTCTTTTTGGAAAGAGGGTTAATACATATAGGTGAGAACTGCAGCTGTCAGGAGATGACAAGCTAATCCAGTGACCTCCTAGGCATGTGACTGACACTCAGTGATGATCTTGGCTACACTTTTGGGACAGGCACTAGTTTACACATGTCTGGCCAATCCATGCTATACTACTGCTGCAAGAAAACTTGTTATTTTCTACCATAAATGCATAAAGTGGAAAAGCAAACTATGCATGCCTACAAAAATTAGAGATAGGAAGATGTACATATTTTGGTTCCATATTTTCATCTTCTTTGTTAATAGCCCTTTCAATAAGGGAGGCAGTTTACAGATTATTGGCTATTCATCCTAAATTCAAACTTATCCTGCAATCTGTCTGTCTGTCCATCCATTAGGCCATCCCCGTCTTTATTATTTTTATAAAAAAATTCAAGGCAGTGAACATATCCAACACACCTTCCTCCTCCTATTTTCCCCAGAACAATAATTCTGAGAAGGGAGATGGGCTGAGGGACAGTGACTGGTCCAACATCACTCAGATGACTTTCATGTCTAAGGCAGGACTAGAATTCATGGTCTCCTGCTTTCTACCCTGGTGCCTTAATCACTAGATCAAACTGCCTATAAATAATGAGCTCATAACTTTGGAAGTGATGGAAGAAGGATGAAGTAAGTGATGGAAAGGAGTGGTTTCAGACTCAACCACCTTTAGCTCTAATGTTCTGCTGCCTGCATACAGCCTAATCAATTTTGATCCCCAAAAGGGGATATGTTTTTCCTACTGCCACTCCTGTTGAATAATCTTTTCCCCTCCCTCCCTCCCTCCCTCCCTCTCTCTCCTACTTTAATCTCTCTGTTTTAAAATCATTCATATGTCCCCAGCTATTACAGGACCATATATTCCAAATAAGAATAAGACTTTAGGTCAACCAAAATGTGCCATGGAGTAAGCTGGTGATATCAAGATAGATGGAGCCTTTACCTAGTCTCAAAGAAAAGGAAAGCTGTTCAGAACAACCAGTCACTCTCTTGCCCTTCTTGGAAATGTTTATTTTTAAAAAAAACTTTATTGGATAGGGAAATGAATCTGCAAGATAATATTTCTCCAGAAAAGAAGCATATTCAGTCAAATAAAACCCAAAGGGGAACTAATATTTACAAAACTAAAGATATGTATTTAATGAGATGGCAATTAGATGTTTAGGTAACCCTCATCCTAAAAAAAATTCTTTCAGTTTTTGCTTTCAGGTAAGGAATACCCTTTCCCCAGCCAATGGATGATCTCTGTTCATTTGTCAACACAAGTCTTGTTATAGCTCACTCCATTGAAGAATGCATCTTAGTCTGGGCTTTCAGATGGTTGCAGTAAGATAAAGGTGTATGAAGAATGTACATGCATATTAGCCCAATTAAAAAATACTCTGATACATTCATTCATATGAACTCTTGGGGGCCACTTCTCCTTAAATTACAGACACAATTTAATGTGGATATATACAGTTTTGAAATCTTTTGTCATCCTCCATGGATTCTTAATGCTAAATCCATGATATAAGACAAGCAAGTTGAAAAATATATCAGGATTGTACTCAAATCACATATCAGGAAGGCACTTGGATTTGGGGGAAAATGGGAAAAAGCACTTGTCAGAAAGATAAATATGGCAGCATTCTGCACTAGAGTTTGATCTCCAACTGGTGTGATACACGTGGCTAGATGTAATGAATGAGCTGCTGCCCTAGAAAGTTATATTCATATGTAGCATCTTGTCCAGAGGTGATATTTAGCAGGTTCTGACCAGTTCTGCAGAACCGGTAGCAGAAATTTTGAGTAGTTTGGAGAACTGGCAAATACAACCTCTGACTGGCCCCACCCCCAGCTATTCTCAGCCTCCCAAGTCCCAGCTGATTGTCTGGGTCTTCTTTTGTTGCCCTTTTGTCGCAAAACGTAATCACTGAACCGGTAGTAACACCGGTTGAATCCCACCCCTGCAGATAATGGAATGAAATAGGAGGTTTTAATGGGTTCCATTGCTCAGAAGAACATAATCTATGCAAATCCTTCAAAAGGGTTACATATACATATCAAGTACCTCTTTTGAATCATCAACACAGCCACATCTTTTTCTAGGCTCTCATTACTGTTTTGGAGTGGAATGGAGTGGAATGGAATGGAGTAGAGTAGAGTAGAGTAGAGTAGAGTAGAGTAGACTAGACTAGACTAGACTAGACTAGAATAGAATAGAATAGAATAGAATAGAATAGAATAGAATTATTGGCCAAGTGTGATTGGACACCCAAGGATTTTGTCTCCAGTACATAAGCTCTCAGTACACATACAAGCAACAATAATGATTATTATCATAATCATGATAATCATGATTATAATCATATGCTACATTCATCACAAATTATAAGATACAACACTCAGTGATAGTCATAGGATACTAAATAAGCAATCAACATAAGTCATACTAGGATACTAAATAAATCAATTAATATAAATTGTAAGGTACAAGCAACAAAGTTATAATCATAAGAAGATAAGGAGATAAGTAATAGGAAAGATGAGAAGAAGAATAGTATCACAGTCCTATTACTGTAGATAGTTTGACAGTGTTGTGGGAATTAGTTGTTTAGTAGAGTGATGGCATGGGGGAAGCACGTTTTAGAAGCTGCCGTCAGTTACTTGCCCACACGTGCTTACACAACCCCATCACATCATTTTGTTTTATTTATTAAAGAATTTACAGTTGTAGACCCCCTACCCCCAAAATAGAAAGCAATGTTAAAATGCAGAATATCAAGGATTTTTTAAAAAGCATATTCCCAGCACGTATATTTGTATCTAAGGTGTCCTTGGTACTCTTTCAGCTTGGTTATTTTCTTGCAAAAGTCAGCAAGTAAACAACCAAGATCAGAGATTCCCAAGGACTCCTCAATTCTAATCCGGAGCTAAAAATATACTTTTCTGTTGGTATGTTGGTATCTTGCTGGCATCTTGTTTAGAGCCAGTGGTTTCTGACTGATATTGCTATGGCAAAGAATTTGGCTACTTTCCTATAAACCTATGTTGTTTAATAGGAAACATATAGCTGCCTATTGGGACTCATCCCAGTCATTTGTGATATGAAGAGAGACTAATTGTCGTCCAAGGATGACAAATAGGGCGTTTCAAAAATGCATGTGTAACTGTTTCTGTTTCATCATCTGAAGATGTACACAAATGCTCTGTTTAGGGGAATACTATTGAATTTTCCAATCAATACCTTTGAGTGAAAAATAGTTTAAGGTGCCAGTACAGATGCCATCCTATCTGAAGGCAGAAATAGATAATAAAAGTATTGGGGGTGGGGTATTAATAAATCCTGGACATGTGAGCTTGTTGTTGTAGGAAAGGAATGAGAAGTTAATATCCATAAGCCTCTCAGAGTTACCTTGTGGTAAGATGGGCAACCAATACATTTTTATAATTAAACAAACAGATTTAACAGATAATCAGAGTTGAAAGGGACCTTGTAGGTCATCTAATCCAACCCCCCACTGCCCAAGCAGAAGATCCTACACCATTTCTGACAAATGGCAGTCCAATCTCTTCTTGAAAGTCTCAAGTGATGACACTCCCACAACTTCTGAGGGCAAGCTGTTCCATTGGTTGATTGTTCTCACTATCAGAAAGTTTCTCCTTATTTTCCAAACAAATGGTGCTCTCTAAGCTTGCTTGTTTTCTTGCAGATGTTTCATTACCCTAACTAGGTTACATCATCAGTGCTAGTAAGGACTGCTGGTTGCAGTCAGTTTATATTCTGGAAACTTAATTTTCTATGTGTGTAGGGACTATCTTAGAGATTCTTTGGTTGGCCTGTTTACTGATGGCTTTTTTGCAGTTTCTTGATTGGGGTATTGTTTACTTAATTGTCAGTCTGAAGTTAACCTTGGAGTTAATCTATTGTGATCTGGTTACTGATTACTGGTGAAGAGGTGCTGAAATCTTTTTGCTCTCTTTTCAGTTTTTTGATTGACTCTTTTGCATAGTCTATAGATGTTGTTAATGTCTATGTGTCTACAAACAGCATTCCTTACTAGTATTGGTGATGTTATATAGTTAGAGTAATGAAATGTCTGCAAAAAAATCAAGCAAGCTCAGGGAGCACCAAGGAAGGCTTGTTTCAAAATTGAGCTACAAGTATTTGCCTAGCCAGAGCAATGCGTTTGTGACAGAGTGAGGAACTCAAAGCAGAGATCCCAGAAAATTGGACTGAACTCCTCCTTACAAAAACATATTTTTATTTTTTATTTATTTAGTTTAGTTTGTCAAGCATGTATGAGAAAACAAGTATAAGTATGGACATAACAAATAAACATATAAGTATAAACTGGTATAAGTATATACATAATAAATGAGTACGAATAAATGGGAACAGTAGGACAGGGTCGGTAGGCACGCTGGTGCCCTTATGCACACCCCCTTATAGACCACTTGGGAATGGAGTGAGGTCCATGGTAGACAGTTTAAGGTTAAAATTTTGGGAGTTTGAGGATGTAACAACAGAGTCAGATAGTGAGTTCCAGGCATTGACCACTGTGTTGCTGAAGTCATATTTTCTGCAATCGAGTTTGGAGCAGTTTACTTTGAGTTTGTATCTATTGTTTGCCCGTGTGTTATTATATGGTTTTATATCCATAGCAAAACATTTAGTTCTTTAACTTTGGAAGCTTCTTTCCCTTGCATTTCACCCCTAACTCCAGAATGTAAGAAGTATGTTTATCTGAATTATTATAAGAGAGGAAGAGCTTTTATTTATTTTTTAAAGGAAAATAATGGAAATAATTTCAGCAGGTAATACCTTGCAATGCAATCACACTGCCATTAATCTTCTAAACAGTTCCATTTACCATTAAGATTTGGGCCAGCTCACAAGAGCTATTCTGGATAAGACAAAAGACTAATCTTGTTTTAGATTCTCTTTTCATTGAGGCAAACTAAATGCCTACAGGAAACCAACAAGAAATTGAGTGTAATATGCACTTTCCTGTTATTAAGATGCATATTGCCCATGGTATGGAAATGATTGATACCAATCATCATGTGTTGAATTCATTTATATTCTTAATCTCCATGAATTTGTTTAATTCTTTTTAACCTGCTTAACTAATGGGCATCACTATATCTCGTGAATGGGCATCACTATATCTCGGAACTAAATTTCATTGTTTAACCATTATTCTATGCCAAAAGGCACCTTTTTGTCTATCTTGGCTATCCCAACTTTCAATTTCTTTAGATGATTTGAGCAGTGCCAGAAAAAGAGGGACATTACTTCAGTCCAATTTGTCCACAAATTCTATATCAGCCAGCAGATAAAATGTTGTTAAGCAATCAGAATTCTGTGCAGAGCCTGTCATTTCAATGTATGTGATCAAAAGATACACATTATCCTTAGTCTTCAGTCACTATACAGAATAGAAATAAGGTGTGAAGCCCTCATTTCAATTTTCTCCTTTGATGTATAGGATTATAACATCCGGAATGTTGGTCTTAAGTCATAACTTCACAATATTTGTTTACAGGCAGTGTGAAAAAGTATGCATGCTTACATGAATGACTTTCCAGATATAAAATTACTAATATCAGAAACAATTTCTGACATTATTTCAAAATAACCCTGGTCTACATTATATTGTCTCAATGACTCTCATTTAATAATCATTTCATACATTTCCTAAATTAAATAGTACATTTCCAACATTAAGCTTGAAAGTGGTATATCATTGGTCTAGCAGTTTGGTGTCTCTGACATGGAAGAAAAAAAAGAGCCTAGATCTATGAAAAAAAAAACGTAAAATTAAAAAAAAGCTTATTTCTGTGATGACCTTTTCTTTTTAGAAAAGGGAAAAAAATATCCATTATCATGTCTTCTTATATCACTTGGAGCCTTAGAATTATTTGAGCCAAGATAAGAACATTCTGCTACTTCATGAATAAAATTTGAATTGTATACTATTAATAGTATAAATATACATTTTATTATCTGTTTACTGAGCAGAAATGCTAGATGCAGTAAATAAGAGATGTATTGATCATGCAGTATATATGTATATATCCTCTCCTAACTCTTCCAAAAACTGGAAAAATATTTCTTTGGATTTATCCTGGGAGAGGTGACATTTTTCTAACAGTTTCTTTTGTTGGGGCTCACCATTAGCAATGGCAATGATTGATTATGATGATTACATGCCATCAAGTTGTTATAGACCCTTAGCAACCACATAAGATTTTTTCTGAGATGATCTATCCATTTTGGCCTTTGGTCTATAATATGCCCATATCCTTAAGGACTTCCAATGTTGCATTCATCACCATTCTGAATCTATCTATTTTGCTACTGATCATTTTACTGATGGTCATCTTCTTGTCTTTCCTTTCATCTTTCCCAACATTAAAACCTTCTCCAAAAAAGCAGTGGTAATAAAATATTTTTATGTTGAAAACATAAAACTATTTTTTATATTTTTGTTTTCCCTCCACTACACACAATAACAAAATGTCTATTGGGGGGATCACAAAGAAAAAACTTCATCAACCACAGAATATTCAGAAAAAATGCAGGTAAAGACCTCTTTATCTTGGTTTTAACAACAAACAGATTTTTTTCAATGTACAGAGTCAACAGCAGAACTGACAGCTCTGTGAAAGTGTTACATCTCACAATGGCAAGAACATTCAATGTAATATTAAGAAAGTGATATCAAATTCTATTCAGAGATCAATTAAAAATTATAATCACAAAACTCAATGTATACCAAATTTATTAATCAAATGTCTTTTTAAACTAATATGTATGTAAACCTGGTTTGGGGATGTTGAGTTTTTCCTGTTAATTTGATATTTTTTAAATCTACCTGACATAGGTACCATATTTTTCTCTCTCCCACTTTCATACACAAACACACACACACACACACACACACACACACACACACACACACACTATAGTCAGTGTGTGAGATATATAGATATATAGATAGAGAGAGAGGAGATAGAGATAGAGATAGAATTAGAGATAGAGATAGAGATAAATAAAAATAATGTATATTGCCACCTATTCACCCATGGAAACTCAAGGTAGCTTACAGAATATAAAACCTTATTTAAAAGAATAAAATTAATGAAAAGAATCAAATAAATTAATATAATAATAAAATCATAATAAAATTACCTCCACCCCCTACCCCAGTGAAAGATCACACGAGCCAGTTAATAAGCTTCATCCTGCTTTGGGTTCCCCAAGCCCACTGGCAGAACCAGGTCTTCAGCGACTTCAGGAAGGGTATTAGAGTGGCGGCCATTTTAATCTCTGGGTGAATGATGATGTTCCAGAGAGAGGGAGCCACCACGGAGAAGTGGTGTATTTATATATACACTAATACTCCAATGATCTAAGTGCTAGAGCCCACTGTAACTACATAGCCAAAAAGTTGTTAAGAGTTGTTAACCTAATCTTACATAGCTTTTTCTCTGGTAATATTACACTACTAACTAGAGCATACAAAACATTTGCTAGACCAATACTCGAATACACCTCATCAGTCTGGAACCCACATTACATATCTGATATTAACACAGTTGAGAAAGTCCAGAAATATTTCACAAGAAGAGTTCTCCACTCCTCTACTCGTTGCAGAGTTCCTTATGCCACCAGACTCGAAATTCTAGACCTAGAAAACCTAGAACTAGGCTGCCTTCGGTCCGATCTAAGTATGGTATATAAATTCATACATTGCAATGTCCTACCTGTCAATGAATACTTCAGCTTCAACCATAACAACACAAGAGCAAACAATAGATACAAATTCAAGATTAATCGCACCAAACTTGATTGCAGAAAATACGACTTCAGCAACAGAGTGGTCAATGTCTGGAATACTCTACCTGACTCTGTGGTTTCTTCCCCAAACCCCAAAAACTTTAACCTTAGACTGTCTACTATTGACCTCATCCCTTTCCTAAGAGGTCTGTAGGGGACGTGCATAAGCGCACCAATGTGCCTATCATTCCTGTCCTCTTGTTTCTTTTATTTTTTTATTTTTCTTATATGTATCCATGTATTCATAACTATGTTTTTACTTATACCTATTATCTTGTAAGCAATTGACAAAAATAAATAAATAAAAATATATGTACAGTGTAAATATAGTGTCTATATGTATAGTGTATATATACACTACACACACACACACACACACACACACACACACACACACACATAACCCTAGTCATCCTTTTCGGTGGTATGTGTCTTCCTCTATCTCAGGTCTTCTACCAGAGGCCTGGAAATTTGATGGCTCTGCACAGGATCTTAGCTGCTTCTACACTTCACTCTTATTGATAGAAACCTCTGGTGTTGTTCCTGGGAGTTGTTGGAGACACTTGCCCATTTTAGGAGCCATAGCCCCAAGTGCCCCTATCATTACTGGGACTGCTTTGACCTTTACTATATACATTCTGCAGTTCCTTCTTCAGGCCCTTGTACTTCTCAAGCTTCTCCTGATGTTTTTACCACTTAACACTGTTAAATCTATCACTACCATTGTCTTCTGGTCCTTTTCTACTACCACGATGCTTAGCTGATTGGTTAGTACCTGCCTGCCTGCCTACCTGGATCTGGAAATCCCTCAGGATTTTAGTCCTGTTATTTTCCATGATCTTCTGTGGCAGCTCCCATCTGGACCTCTATGTGTCTCTCTGTGTGTCTGTATGTAGTTATTTAATCATGGAGTTACAATGTACCTGCCCATGAGGTGAGTAGTATTTTATGTTTCTTACTAATTTTCTATTTTCTCCCCATTATTTCCAGCCTTGAGCAGGTTAAAAACATATTCCTAAATTTCTCATTGGAACTACTTCAAGGACCTGTAAGAGATAACTTCAAAGTGTTCTGGAAAGACTGCAGGGTGCATTTGAGGGTTGAAGCCATTTTCTCATTGTTTTGAATGATGAAAGAAGAATGTTATGATCTGGCTGAATGCATACTCGCCTTCTTTAGAAAAAGAGGCTTCAAACATTGAACTGAATATTTAAAATGACATGCTATGACTAAATTGCATACTGTCACAAAACCTGACCTTTAGAAAAATATGCTCTATTCCAGTTAACAGATTTATAAATATGTATTCACAAGGATAACGAAATAGGCTGAACTAATTTCTTTTGGTAGGAGAGAAATACCACTTTGAAAAAGCAACAAATCTGAACATTTCTTTTAAAAAACATGGACAGAGGAAGTGATCTTAAATTCAGAGAACACAAACCTTCTAAGCTTCTAAAAGTGGCACCTGTCATGGCTTGATCTACTTGTTTTTTCAAGGTCAACTCCACAGCATGCATTTTTTCCCTGTGCTTGTTGTACTGCTATTTCTTAGAACAGTGTCAGTAAAATGGGACCACTGACACCTGAGTTTTCTTAAACAAATCACGTCTACCTGTCCATATAATCAAAATGCCTGAAGTGTGAATATTTTGAAAGTATTCACATCTTACTAAAGTGATTATCTGTACAGCTTGCTAGGAAAGGATTTCAGTTTTTCATTCCCAGCAGAACCATGGTGGCATGATTGCTAACAGGAATGAATTCAGGCTTGTGTTTATCTATTTCCCCAAAGAAAATTCATCATTTCTCCACAAATTTATAAAATAGTTCTTGGGTTTCCTTCCCCTTTCTTCTTACTCTTAATAAAATAAAATAAACATCTGGATGTAACTTCATCACAGATGCTACAAGCAAGTAGAAAAAAAATGCATTTACAAATTCTCTTATCTTGCTTATCTACAGTATATAAGCACAACCAAAATAGTAAAAAAATGTGGAGTAAATTAAAGTACAATTTGGGGAATAAAGAATTCAGAGAATCTCCCAGGATAAACATTTATAATAAATGGATAAAGTCGTAAAATAATTATTAGTTTACCTATAGACATTAGAAATCCATCACTTACTGATAATTAACCCACCTAGAAAAATCACCCAAACCCACAACTTTTTAAACAAAATTTTCTTTACCCAATTAGTAAATTCACTTTTTAGTAAATTCACTTTTTAATATTTCAGTTCTATCAAAATCAGCAGGAAAATCTAAATCTGAAAAAAGAATGATATTTATAGAAATTAAAGACTGTAATATCCTTATACTACATGTTTACTTTTGCAGCCAGACAACCCATGATCTATTCAATCATCACTTCAGAGATATTTCTTTACTTAAACAGAAACAGGAAGGAGGAGGAATGGAGGTGACTTCCAATTTCATGTTGACTTTTCCATTGAGTTTCTTTGGAAATCTGGAAGGGAGTGTTGGAAATCAATCCTCCCTCCCTCTCTCCTTTCTAACCTATAACTTATTTTGATGCTTTGGATTGTTATGCAATTCACATTCTGTTTCCATGTTGTCATATTTGTAAATACACATTTTGGTCCCCAAAAATAGATAACCTAGATGACTTTGGTCAGTTTAGAACAGTATTTTACAAACATGGTAACTTTTAGATACATAGATTTCAGCCAAAACTCCCCAGTAATCCTGTCTACTGTTGACAATTAAACAAAGTGAAAACATTGACTCTGGCTCTAGGGGGCAGTGCTCATCTTTGTTTCTTAGCTGAGGGAGCCAGTGTTGTCTCAAGACATTTCCATGACCATGTGACCAGCATGACTATACATCAAGGTCAATTGAATGCTGTTACTTTCCCACCAAAGTGCAATTTATCTATTCGCATTTGCATGCTTTCAAACTGCTAAGTGGGCAGGAGCTAGGCCAAGAATGGGAGCTCACCCTTTCATGCTGTGCTTAGGTCTCAAACCTGGGCTGTCAGCTTTCCAGCTGACAAGCTTAACATCTCTAACTGCAGAGCCATTGCGGCTCCTACTAAGGTTAAGAAAGGTTAATCGTATTTGAAATTTTAGTACATGGCATTGCAAGGTTTCAGTCTCTCTTTTTTATTGGTTTTATTGTGTTTTTATCTTTGCCAAAATAATGCATCTTTTTCAAACAAGGGCAGGTATTTATTAATAACTTTATTTCTTCTTTTGAAGGGATTTCAGATAAACTATTGTTGTGACAGCTGGTTATTTAATTTAGCTAATATGCTTATTCATAAAGGAAGAAGAGATAGATTATCTAACTCAAGGGTCCCCAGTCTCCTGGCTGTGGTCTGGTAATGGGCTGTGGCCCATTTGGAACTGGGCCACGCAAGTGGAGGGCAAGTGCATAAGTAGGCAGCTCTGCTTACGTGACTGGCAAACAAGTGTGTGTGAAGGTCCATTTTGCAAGTAGCGTGTGTGCGCCCCAACACTTGTGAAAATAGAGCTGCACACACTCGCCTGCCACTTGTGTGGAACCATCGTCTACCCCCTTCCCCCAACCACAAATCTGGAAAGGTTGGGGACCGCTGATCTAATTGATTTTCCTGCATATTAGAAAGGATTAGATTAGCTGCTCACTGGAGTATTTTCCAACTCTACAAGCTTATGATTCTAAATACTTTGGAGTCCATCTTACTCTATGAGCTTAGTTGTTTGTTTGCAGATGTTTCATTATCCAACTAGGTAACATATATTCCAAATACATTTGTCTGTACTAAAACTTTTATTGAATGGGAAAAAAAAGAAATATTTTCCTTTAAAATTGCTCACTTTGATTTTTTTTGTTTAAAGCTTGCCTATCTGTTTATTTCCCCTATCATCAAAGATACATTGGCAGGCAATATGGAAGGACTTTGTAAAGGGAAAGAATTTGTTGATACTAAGAATAAAAAGAGACAATAGGCAAAGCACTTTAATGGCAGCCGTATTAAGGAACTAACTAAGCAACCTTCATTAACAGTTTGTTTAGTTTCATACAGTGTACCCTGCTGTGCCTGAATTTTCTTCATCTTCTTCCCCCTAGTTCCCCTTGCTTAAGGATGTTTTTAGATGTTTCTCTTCTTTTTAGGTGATTGCCATAGAATATTCTCTATTCTTTGATGTCTTCATCACACCAGGGGTGGGATTCAAATTTTTTAACAACCGTTTCTGTGGGCGTGGCTTAGTTGGTGGGCATGGCTTGGTGGTCATGTGACTGGCTGGGTGTGGCCAACTCAACCTCACTCACATCGAGGCATGCATCTCCTCGCCTGGCCTCTCATGACCGTGGGGATGCTTCAACAGTCGTAAGTGTGAAAAATCATCATAAGTCACTTTTTTCAGTGCCATTATAACTTTAAATGGTCACTCCACACAAGCAAAGTACCAGCAAAGAGGGAAAAAATACTCCAGAGAAGTTCCTGAGACAGGAAGTCTAGTCCTGCCAAGAATGTAATCAGGGTTAACGGAGAGGCAGCTTCTGTAAGGAACACCAGAATGTCTCCTTCCTGCCTTCCTTACAGGATTAGGCCAGTAATTTCTTCTAATAACTGGTTCTCCAAACTGCTTAGAATGTTAACAACCGGTTCTAGTGAATAGGTGCATACCTGTAGAATCCCACCCCTGCCTCACACTGAATACTGTGCTCCTCAAAGAATGCTTTTGGTAGTCTTTGCATGTTAAAATAAGTTTTTGAGCATTGATACAACCAGAAAATGCATGAAGGTATTTTCTGGTTCAGGCAAGAAAGGAAAATGATGGATCAGGATAATAATCTCCTGTAACAATTACATCTCAATATATAATCCCATAAAATTTGATTCTAGGTTAGAAGGTTTGGTATACAGGAGGCTATTAATGCACTGCATGACTATAGTGATTTAAAGAAGCTGAATTTCCCCCCTGACATAGTGTAATTGGTCTACTATTATCCAATGAGGTCTGTAGTTAAGTAGGGATTTGAATTGAATTTGACTAATTCTAATCCAACTTCTTAACCATCACACCACACTTTTCTTTTTTGAAATCACTTTCAAATTTCTTTTTATTTTTTATTTAAAGAGAAATGATAAAATGCTTTAAATTAATCAGGAAATGCATGCATATACAGTATAAGCGTTATGATACATACTAAGAATTTGTGTAAACCTACCTATGTTATAAATCTTACTTAATTTTACTTACTTAAAATCTTTAAGAAGGATTTTATTGTAATTAAATATTGTTAAAAGAATAATTGGGATTTCTCAATGTGTGAAATTTATGAACTTGTTATGAAGTTCTTACTGCAAGTACTATTCTTTGTTAGTATTGTTTATTTTTATTGGTCTAGATTTAAAAAAAAATAAACTGAAGTTCTGATGAGATACACACGCTTTAAAACCAAATCATATTGCTTTTTATTTGCACTGATACAGTTGAAGCATTTTACAAACAAATTTGAGCTTCTTCAGTAGAATATCCAAGGCACTGGTACAAAAATGACTCTGTGAGGTAGGACACGTACTTTTGCTTTAACTGCATCTGTCTTCCATTTGTTTGGTTGTAAGTATGAAGATTAAAGATGATCTAAGGTGCTAGATCTGAAGGGAAACCTTTTATCCTTGTCCCTTGAAGATAAGAAAAATAGATAAACAATTCCCCATGTCTTTGCCAAGGGGCTATAGAAGGTATTTATAGCTGGCTTTCAAATGATGGGATTTTATATCAGTGGAAAGGGAAGTGTGATGTCCCCCACAACAGCAATTGTTAATCATCCAAGATTCGTGTATAATCCTAATTATACTTTTCTATAGAATGACCTTTGATTGATTAAGGCATACTGTTCTTAAAAGCATTTTTTTTCTTTGTCATTTTCTGCTCTTTAATAATATTATTTACAAGATGGAATTCATAAAGAAAAAAAGTAAGTCCAAAGCTGTCAAAAGTGATTGAATGAGATTTATATATTCCTCATATCTTGATGAGCCGTGGTGGTCCAGTGGTTAGAATCCAGTACTGGAGGCTACTTCTGCTGACTGCTGGCTGCCTGCAATTTGGCAGTTCGTATCTCCCCAGGTTCAAGGTTGATTCAGCCTTCCATCCTTCTGAGGTGGGTAAAATGAGGACCCAGATTGTTGGGGGCACTATGCTGACTCTGTAAACCACTTAGAGAGGTCTGTAAAGCACTGTGAAGCAGTATATAAGTCTAAGTGCTATTGCTATATTGCTCTCTCTCTCAACATAGTGACTGTGGGCAGTGAACAACATTTGAAAAACAAAACTAATTAAAATATACAATTCATCATATATAATGACCTGTGTAATTTGGTGTGATCCTCAAATTGAGTCTTTTACACCAGGGGTCTCAACCCCCAGTCTGCAACATGCCAGCGACCGGGCTGTGTAATCAAGTGAAGCCCCATCCATGGGATGCAGGCAACGATAAACCATTCCCTCTCTGCTGAAAAACTTTTGTCCAGGGAACCAGTCCCTGAGGCCAGTTAAGTGCTGCTGTTTTACATAACAGGACTGAATGAAAGGAAAAGTAGAAACTTTCTTTTCTAGCTCATATTTTAAAGGAGTCTCATAATGTTGATATCTCACTTTTAAAATTAAACTACCTAAATACCCTTAGAAATCAGAACAAATACAAAGAGGATCCGTATTTTAAGTAGACCTGTCAACACTTTTAGAAGAATATAATTCCTTCATGTGGGTTAGGAATGCTACGAAGTCTCTGGGAAATGTGAAATAAATATTTATAAAGAAGTGTTTATTTCCCTACAGTACAGTAAAGACATACAGGTGAAACTGAAAAAATTAAAATATCATGCAAAAGTTCATTTATTTTAGTAATGCAACTTAAAAGGGGAACCTAATATATGAGATAGACTCATTACATGCAAAGCAAGATAGTTCAAGCCATGATTTGTCATAATTGAGAGGATTATGGCTTACAGCGCATGAAAACCTCAAATGCACAATCTCAGAAAATTATAATATTGTGGAAAGGTTCAATATTCTAGGCTCATAGTGTCCCACTCTAATCAGCTAATTAAGCCATAACACCTGCAAAGGGATCCTGAGCCTTTAAATGGTCTCTCAGTCTGGTTCAGTAGGAATCACAATCATGGGAAAGACTGTTGACCTGACAGTTGTGCAGAAAACCATCATTGACACCCTCCATAAGGAGGGAAAGCAAACAAAGTTGGATGTTCCCAAAGTGCTGTATCAAAGCACATTAATAGAAAGTTATGTGGAAGGGAAAAGTGTGAAAGAAAAAGGTGCACAAGCAGCAGGGGTGACCGCAGCCTGGAGAGGATTGTCAGGAAAAGGCCATTCAAAAGTGTTGGGGACTTTCACAAGGAGTGGACTGAGGCTGGAATCAGTGCATCAAGAGCCATCACACACAGACGGATACTGGACATGGGCTTCAAATGTCGTATTCCTCTCTTCAAGCCTCTCCTGAACAACAAACAACATCAGAAGCATCTTACCTGGGCTAAATAAAAAAAGATATGGTCTGTTGCTCAGTGGTCCAAAGTCCTCTTT